>NC_068982.1:34508938-34511027 GCF_001194135.2 Octopus bimaculoides
ACATGGACTTGCTTACTATATCGTTTGTACCCGTGCCGTTCTAATAGTTTTTTTTGTTTACTTATTTATCTCTATTTCTTATATTCATCATTGGTATGTAAATGCTTGTCGCTTGTGCGTGTATTACACTGTACCTGTTCCTTACTTAAATATCTTCTATTTATTTAATCGAATTTCAGTTGCGATATTTCAAAGAAATCTTGTGACATTCAGAAATGTAACCAAATGACATATGTACGCTATATCATACTGCTTTCAAATTTTGGCACAGTCCAACAATTTCGTGGGGAGGGGATAACTCGATTGCATCGATTCCAGTGATCAATTGGTACTTGTTTTATCGGCTCCTTACCTGCCCTAAATATTGGGGGAGGAGTTAAGTCGATTACATCGACTCCAATACTCAACTGGTACTTATTTTATCGACCCCGAAAGGATGAAACGTAAAGTCGACCATGGAGGAATTTGAACTCAGAACATAAAGACGGACGAAATGCTGCTAAGCATTTTGTCCGGCATGCTAACGATTCTGCCACCTCGCTGCCTTAGTCCTGCCCTAAATATTGCAACGTATTAATTCTATGCTCTACTACTTATTTCTTTATTGCCCTCAAGGGGCTAAACATAGAGGGGACAAACAAGGACAGACAAAAGGATTAAGTCGATTACATCGACCCCAGTGCATAACTGGTACTTTATTTATCGACCCCGAAAGGATGATAGGCAAAGTCGACCTCGGCAGAATTTAAACTCAGAACGTAACGGCAGACGAAATACCGCTAAGCATTTCGCCCGGCGTGCTAACGTTTCTGCCAGCTCGCCGCCTTATGCCAGCTCGCCGCCTCTATGCTCTACTACTAAGCCAACAAATACCAAATCAACAGCCACGGCGACTTGATAATCATATTTTTGGTTTGCAGCTGCGATAATATATACAAAAATATCAATACAAAAACAAACAAACAACCAAAAAAACAAGAAAAGCAATCTGACACCAGCTTTCACTTTACTGGGGGTAGTCATATGATGTCTGTTTATTTGGTACATTGACAAATGCACTATTTTTTCTTTATCAAACCCGATTAACAACAACCTTAATGGTTTCATGCAAAACAATGAATTACACCTTGGTATCACAATCATGACTCCAAATCGCTGCAGCCGACAGGTTAATTGGATTTTCATGAGACTGCTAAAACATTATCGCCAAACATTTATTGATTAGTTTTCATTAGATACACCACATTAAATTTATAAGTGATGTAAAATGGGATTTTTTGTGGCATCTGTATGCCTTTGTGAATGACAATAATGATGAGGATAATGAAATGAAGTGGTTTCTACTGAAAACTCGTAAAGGCGCGTGGCTTAGTGGCTAGGGTATTCAGATCACGAGCGTAAGGTCGTAATTTCGATTAGAGCTGGTACGTTGTGTCCTTGAGCAAGATACTTTATTTCTCGTTACCCCAGACCACTGAGTAAGCAAAAATTAGTTGTACTTGTAATTCAAAAGGTCAGCCTTGTGACATTTTGTATTACGCTGAATTTCCCTGAGAACTGCGTTAAGAGTAAGTGTTTCCCTGGAGTGCTCAGCCACTCGCACGTTAGTCTCACGTGCAGACTGTTCAGTTGACAGAATCAACTGGAACAATCGTCATCGTAACCAACGGAGAGCGAGGACACTGAAAACTGAACCAAATGGCTAACTCGATTCGTCAAGAATTTAACCCTTACAGCGCTACCATCTCAACCAAAAATGCTTTAGGTTAAATTTAAAAAGTCGTTAGACCTCATGCTAATGACTATTACGACATTGGATTACCTAATGATATATTGTGAGTTCAAATCTGTCGTAGATAGTTTGTTGTGTTTTGGAGATAGAAATTTTAATTGTCCATCAGAGGAAGATATATAATGTACATCTAGTTGTCGTGAATAGTTACCAAATTTTTAAAGAAATATTCTCTTGACTGGTCACCAAATGGTCAACTACTCTCTTTGTGAGAGGTAAGGCAAGTGATTCATTTTATTAAAATAGTATTTGTAATGCATAGTTCACACACACACACACACACACACACACACACAC
>NC_068982.1:34511120-34518970 GCF_001194135.2 Octopus bimaculoides
TATATATATATATATATATATATATATATGTTTAGCGGTATTTCGTCTTCAAGTTCTGAGTTCAAATTCCGCCGAGGTCGATGTTGCCTTTCATCCTTTCGGGTCAATAAAATAAGTACCAGTTGAACACTGGAGTCAATGTAATCGACTTACCCCATTCCCCGAAATTGCTGGCCTTGTGCCAAAATTTGAAACTAATATTACTGCTGTATTAATAATAATATACTACTGTCGGCCCAATTGACTAACACCTTCTCTAACTATCATTGGTTGTGTGATTATGTAAGAAATTGATACGGTTGAGAACATGGACGCCGAACAGTAAAATGTCAGCTTGAGAATAAAAGGGTTTGAGTTGAAGAAACAAGAAACATTTTCGTTAATGTTTCCTATAAGTTCAGCGTTTGAATGAGTCATTAAACGTGCATCTAGGTAGATTAATGAAAGTTGAAAATTATCTATAAGTTAGACAAGTTAACTCATCGCAGTAAATATGGTTTTGATGTATTTTTAGGAAAAATCTCTAGAAAGTATTAATCGATATCTGTGCAGTGAAATAGATTAAGTTGAGAATTATTTATAAGAATCAAAGGAGCGTGACTTTACACCTTAGAATAAATGATTTCTGTCTTATTGTGTCTGTAAGTGCTACAAGAATGTAATATCCTTGTTGGATATCCTTATGGTGGAAAAATTTATAGCGGAAATAGCTGATTTAAATTTCAAATCCTGTCTCTGAATCTCTCTAAAATTTAATAAAAGTGTAACCGCTGAAGAGCTTCCCAACTGTTTTACGATGTGTATTATTTGCCTAAAATCTCTGTTTGAAGATGCTTGTTAGGATTCGTTCCCCTTACTTCAATGTTTTGAGCTTAAAAGCGCTCGCCCGCAGAGTTATTTTACACATAAAAAAAAAAAATAAAAAATCGATCTGAGGACGAGCATAAGGTTCAGCCTCAAATTAAAAGAAGAGACAAGAGATGATGCAACATTCATGCATTTTGTGTAATATAATGAAATGGAAGCAACGATTTCAATTGTCATAATGATCTATGTTAAATCCAATATAACTGAGTTTAACGCAAGATTAAATATGTTTACACATACAACTTTGTTCGTTAATCTAATGTATTTCTTCAGTATTGTAATTTTGTAAGTCTGGTAAGAGCCAGACTTACTATTATTTGGTGTTTTGTCTGCAGCATTTTGGTATATTATTGATTAAAAGTTGTATGCAATGCATACTATATCATATTGTAAAATCTGTTGATACTTAATCTGTTAAGAATATTGAACATCATAAACAAAGTAGATATTAATAGGATAATTGCTTTATTCGTCCTAACTCTGTTTCAGATATGTCTAAAATTGAATGTAGCATCAAAGAGGAGCGTTACCGTGTTTGATTCGAAATGTCAAGCTACATACACAATGTATATCTATAATCAATGTTTGCACATATTTTTTTTAGTTATCCGTAACTAATGTCTTTATTTCAAAACACGTCTAACAGTTTGGTAATATACAATTAGATTACAAAGATAAAATGAATTAGCTACTCTCCGATATTTTAGTTTGAATGCCTGATCTTGCGGAGATTACACAACGAGTAGATTATTTTGCCAGCCATAACTGTTGATTGAATACTGCTCGCTTGTACGACAACTTTAAGATATAAAACAGAAATAGCATCACCACTACCGTTGTCAAATATGTTGATTCAGTTTGTACATTGGATTACTAGCAAATTACTCAACTATTTCGTCACTTAATCTTTGATCACAACACTTTACCAATTGATTATTAACGTAATAAACTGAAACACGACAGGGTGCCCAAAAGTAACTGGAAACGTTCTCTGTGGGACAAATCCGTTGCAATTCAGGCTACCACCACTAGAAGCTACTTGATGCAACCCTCAGGCATCAGTCTGCCAACTGGCGTCGACGGATGAAATCGTACTGCCACGTGGTGCGTCTTTGTTTTGCGATGGCTGAAACGAAGTAACAGCGTGCTTCCGTTAAATTCTGTTTTCTGCTGGGGGAAAACGGCGGCCGAAACAGTTGTTATGCTTCAAACAGCTTACAGGGACGCTATCATGAGCAAAACACAAACTTACAAGTGGTTTCCACGCTTTAGGAATGGTCACTTGTCGCTTGAATACCAACCTCGTTCAGGACGACCGTCGACCTCCCTAATGAATGAAAACATCATGAAAATTCATGGACTGATGTGGAGGATGGTCACTGAACAATTGATGAATATGTTGATATGACTAGTGTGTCCTGGAGCTCCCACCAACGAGCTCCCGCGAGGAATTACGAATGAAAAGAGTTGTATCAAAATTCATGCTTCGCTTGCTCACGAAGATCAAAAGCAGTCACGACTGAAGGCGTGTCGTGAACCGAAAGAACAGCTGGAAATTGATCCAGACCTTTTTCTGAAGGTTATCACTGGCGACAAAAGCTGGTGCTACGGAATTTTCGGATGTGGAAGAGGTGAAGAAAAGAACGGCGGTGGCGTTAAAAGGCATCACATCGCAAGAGTTCCAGCACTGCTTCGAATAATGGAAAATGCGCCTGGACCGATGCATTGCTTCAAATGAAGAATACTTCGATGGCAATAAAAGTGTAAACGTGTAAAACTAAGTGAATAGAATAATATTGCAAAATTCCGATTTCTTTTGGGTAGCACCTCGTGCATAAAGTTAAATGCCTTCCTTAAAAAGAACCTAAACCTTTTCTATTTCTTTAAGATAAATACTTTCAGAAGCCTAACATGTCCTATAGGATGGAGTAAAATGGAAGTTGAACATTAATCATCATCATCATCATCATCATCATCATCATCATCATCATCATCATTATTATTTTCTCTTTATCACAGGTTTTGTTGGAGCTCCTGGAGTCTTACATGCGTAGCAGGCTTATTACCTGCAGCCTACGGTACCATGCTATTCGTTCTTTTCAATTATCTATTATTTTGGCCGTGCCAAGGAGGCAAACCTTCTGTAACAGTTCTACTGAGCACTCTGGTCCAATTTCCTTTATATTCCTCTTGATGCATTCTAATACTGTTCCCAAGGATCCAACAATAATTGGCACTATCTTCACCTTCTTCATTTTCCATAGCCGGGTCATTTCGTACTTAAGAGGGTTTTATCTATCTGTCTATCTTTTCGCCTTCCTTCTTGGCTATTCGTGGGTCAAAGGGGCATGCAATGTCAACTATATAGCATATGTGGTGCACCCTGTCCACTGCTTCTAAGTCCGGTCTGTTATGCTCTAGTACCTGATCTGTTTGGATTGGGAAATCCTAGAGGATTTTGCTAGTCTTCGACTCTGCCATTCTGTGGTTTGTGCTCATACCACGCCTTGCCTCCCTCTAGCCCCCACTTTTCGCACAGTTTCCAATGTAGCATTTTCACTACCTGGTCGTTTTGCCACAACTTGTAACGGTTTGGGGCAAGTCTAGGGCAACGTTCGTGATATGGGCAATGAGCTCTCGGTCTCTTTTTTTAGGGTTCCTTTCCTCAGCCAATCCCACCTACTTCTATTGTGGCTACATGGAATTGGTCGTGTAGTCTCTTGCGTAATTCTTCTACATGTCCTTTTTGTACTTCTTCCTTTGTGTTCCCTTTATCTCTGCTCTCAATACTCCCTCGCTCCTTACTGTCACTAGCAAGGTTTATTTACTTTGGGCTAGGTATCTCATTAACCTCTTGAGTTCGATACGCACGCAGTCTTTCACACCTATCAGTCCCCTTCTTCCATTTAATCTCTTCATGAATAGGCGATCAGCATCTGCACGTGGATGATGGGCTCCATGCATCGCCGGGAGCTTCCTTGACTTCCCGTTCATCTCCTTTAGTCCCGCCTCTGTTCACTTCAGGATTCCAGCGCCATACCGAACTACTGCGACTGCGCGCGAGTTTATTGCCGAAATTATGTTTCTGACATTCAGCTTTGAAGCCAATATTTTTCTCACTCGCCGTAGGTTCTCTCATTTTGTCTTTTCTTTCATGTCGTGGTGTTTGATTCCATCTGCCTCAAGTATTCTCAATAGCTTCATGTTTTCTCAACAGCGTACGAAATGAAAAAGGAAACTATTAAGTAAAAAATAATTTCAATTTTCTATGAAATTCCTTTTTTAGCTTATTTCATTGCTTACTTTGTCAAGAATTCGCTACGAAGTTTCCATTTCGATTTACGGTAAGTTGTTATTCCTATTGATATATATTGATTAACATTATATTTTAATACTTTAATAATCCATAAAATCAGTAGTCATTGCATGTAAATTTCACCCCGAAGAAATGCTATCTAACGTTGTAAAAGTGTCTAATACGAGCCAACCTATACGTAGTGATTCATCCTGTTAGACTAACTAACTTTCTCTTGTAACACTCCTAACCGCTTTAAAAAGCTAAGATTAAAAAAAAACTAAGATGGGTTGATCATGACTGGATAGCTTTTGATTATTATGGGTCTAATCAATCAAGGCTGACTCGGGGTTGGGCATCAACAAATTCATATAAGAACCTGCGATGAAACTTATATGGGGTCATTCGAATTACTTGAAATAAAAGTCTAACCAACCATATCACACACTACTGTTCTAAAAATACAAGAAATGGTTATAGGTGGAATGCCTTTGATTATGAGTCTGCTGGATTAGGGATTACGTAGAGCTATACAACAACAAAAAAGTTTAAACAGAGTTAAAAGCATTTATCAAGTACATACATAAATGCCGACATTGATATAGGTATTGTTGATATAATTTGCTAGTCATTATTTGAAACAAACAGCTGACATTTAAATTCTGAAGCTTTAAGTTAATTATCTCTTCACAAATGATGAAACATGACAAGCAAAAGTTTAGTTCCTAGCAAACTGTATCTGAAAGAATGTTTTGATTCCCAGTTGAAGTTAGCCGACTTTAATTTCGCCCTACTTTAGGGGAAAATTATGGGGTCTCATATCCAGTTACTGTTGTGTCAGGTTGAAAAGAAAAGCTACTTATTTTTGAATAGAGTCATAAAGCTCAGGTCCTTGGTTCTAAAGGATATTTTAGTCTTGATCGCTGATTTACTATGCCTACATTTTCGGGTCGAGAAAACTCGTAGTGTTTAGAAGGGTTCCTTGAAAAATACAATAAGTTCAATTATTGGCAATTGATTTTCGAACTTCACTGCTTGAATAAATGAGATTTAAAATATTTTAGCCTTTAATTTTTCTGGATCAGGTTCAATTCTTATTCGTATCTGAAATATAAAAAAAATATTAAATGAAAATGAGATACGTTTTTTGATTTTCAACAAGGCAGACTTCAGCTTTTTGACTTCAACAAAATGTTGTTAAATTTTAGAAGAGGCTTAAAGTTAGATTACCGCCATACACTAGACCTTTTTTAACTGTTGAATATCGCCAGTTTATATCTTGTTGCGTAGCTATAGAAAGTACATGATTTCGGAAATTTCGACAGCGTGTATTATCGTTAGTTTCGTTATTGGTTTTTATATCATTGTTCTACAAGATTTAAATAGTTTATGCTCAATAAATAATGGAATAATATTTCCTGCACTTTTGATTAAGTGTTCTATTAAACTGCTTGTATTAACATAATGGTAGTGTATGTTACGTCGTTTTTATGTTGACTGCAATTGAAACTGAACTAACAAAGATATATTTCAGTATAACATCTAATGCTAATGAAATGGTCAGTTTATATTTTGAATAATCAGTTTATATTGTCAAAGAGAGAAATTAGCTAAACATTGTAATATGAAGCTTAATACCTTCTGATATTTAGTTTCGTCCTTTGATACATTAAATTATAATCCCACCATTATTGAGTGTATCCTTTATTAAAATTCCAGGAGAGACAACATAGCAAAGAATAAATATACTTTTAAATGATTGTAATGCAATATTTGATTTACAAAGATTTATATATATATATATCTATACATATAAATTTGACATGTGTGATTCTTTCTTGTCTTAGGATTCACGGTCGAACGGCTGGGCGGAATTGCGCGAAAAATTACACAGATGTGTAGAATGATCCGGTGGTGATGCTGAGCTTTGTACTTTTTTCATAGCTCTCATGGTTGCCGAGATAATCTACTATGATAATAATAATAATACTCTTGTGTTTATGAATGAGAAAGGAAGGGGTGATAGATGAATAAGGAAGGAAGGGGTGATGTCATACTTGGTAGTGGGATGATGAAAATTGTACGATGAAAAAATGAATCAAATAACGTTTCAGCTCTGTGTAAATATATGTGTGTGTGTATGTAAAGGGGGGGGGGCTAAGTGAATGTGTGTGTGTGCGCGCGCTTGTGTGTGTGTGTGTGCGTGTGCGCAATGGAAGTGGGATGATTTATCTTTGTCCGCTTAGTATTTAGGTTTAGTTTTTGATTTGGTTGAATCTTGGTTGTTTTTTTTTTTGTTGGTCAGTTATTTTTAGCGTTTCGACAGAAAAAAGTCATTCTAAAATTGTCTTTTAACGTAAGCGTGCCCAAACAAGTCGAATTCCTACACAGAGCAGGTTTTACAGCCACATCATCCAAACCGACCGAGTGAAACCGAGCTTAGCTGCTAGTATATATACATATATTTCTTTCTTAGGTTTCTATTTCAGGTCTACTACAATATGACGTTCCAGCCGACAATTCCACGAGGCCCTGTATCAGCCATGTTCTCAAGTCCAGGGCCCATTTACTCTTTACCACCATTAATTGGATATAATAAACATGACACGCGCAGCACTTATATAAAGGCACCAGCTTATCAGATAGGAAAAAGGACAGAATTTACTCACAATACCCTTTCACCAGGACCAAAGTACAACTTTCAGAAACAACCTGTATATCGTGATGGCAAAGTAAGCTTGGCTCACGCCTATATATTTGGTCGAGCAAAAGATGTGAAACCTTTCGATGGACCAGGGCCTTCTACCTATTACGTCAATTCAGGTATAGCCTGTAGTTATCCTGCGCCACCGAAATACACATTTGGAAGAAACTTGGATGAAAATATAACAGAACAAACACCAGGTAATTTCTTAGTAGATCTAAAATAGTCAGATGCGAGTTGATGAAGAAGCGCCTACGTGGTGATTTAGCTGTTTAAAATAGTAGCCAAATACCTCTTTGGAACCGCACCTTTTCGTCCTAAAAAAGTATATATATATATATATATACACATATATGTGGAAAAGATGAATAGCCTTAGCTAGAATGCATTTGATCATTGGTTTTCTGGATCAATGTAGATCTGGGTAAGGGCTAGGGTTATGCTAAATACAACAGTAACTGTAAAATGCATCATTTCTTAACGGCGGCTATATAATATCACTTCTTTTATCATCGTTCTGTGTAATTTTTTTTTCTCTCACCATTTGTTCATTTCTTCTGCTCCTCTTCAATTATTGTCTAAGTTTATTCCATTACTCAGTTAGTCTATTTTATAAACAGGGCGTTGAATTGGTGAAATAGTTAGAGCATCGGAAAACTGCTTGGTTATTCTTTTACTCTTTTACTCTTGTACTTGTTTCAGTCTTTTGACTGCGGCCATGCTGGAGCACCGCTTTTAGTCGAGCAAATCGACCCCAGGACTTATTCTTTGTAAGCCTAGTATTTATTCTATCGGTCTCTTTTTGCCGAACCGCTAAGTTACGGGGACGTAAACACACCAGCATATGTATGTATTTTTGCGTGTCTGTGTTTGTCTCCCCACCATCGCTTGACAACCGATGCTGGTGTGTTTACGTCCCCGTAACTTAGCAGTTCGGCAAAAAGAGACCGATAGAATAAGTACTAGGCTTACAAAGAATATATA
>NC_068982.1:34520207-34522443 GCF_001194135.2 Octopus bimaculoides
GTGCAGAGCTTAGCGAGGGAGATGCAGTGAGGCTAACGCGAGAAAAAAAAAAGTAAAGTAAAGAAAAGACAAATGTGACAAATGTATCGGCTAGGATTAAGTAGAGGTAGTATCCAGTTAGTGAACTCTGAGGAGCAGAGGTTATTTTAGTGTGATAACAGAATGAATGCCAGGTAACATCGAGTCTATTAGGGTTGGAGACTAATGTATATTAATGAATGACTTTAAGCCAATTAGTGCAATAGTGATTTTGGTACAGTCATTTGACTAATCTTTAATGCACATATCAAAATTAATTTTAAATGATTTCATTTGGCAGCTGCTAACGCTTATACGCTACCACCAGTGCTATGCAAAACATATGAAAGCAACAAATTGCAACCACCAGTGTACAGTATCAATTCATCGGCTCGAGACAAAAACCTCGGCTATACTCAAGTAAGTCTCATATCTTTCTTTGCATGCCTGACCTGGATGCGCGCGCGCGTGGTTGTGTGTGTGTGTGTGTGTGTGTGTGTGTGTGTGAGAGAGAGAATGTACTTAAACGGCAACAATTACAAATATGTAAAGATGCATACATATATGATCACACACAAAACAAAATACAAAACAAAAAAGTAAACGAGTTCATGTATTCGAATTCGGTATTTGAATTGGAACGGACATTTTTTGAAATTACAATTGTATTTCATTAAGTGCATATGTAATGTATAAAAGTGTGTGCTTGTTTATATATTCGTACAAGAGGATGAGTAAACAATTACGTACGTATGTGTGATTTTTTAATATAGATACATATACCCATATATTTTGGACTGTCCCTTCGAAGACGACGAAGGAGTGATCAGCTTTTGCCGAAAGACCTGCATAAATGATTTGTTTATAGTAATCAAATGTATGTGCTGTACATCAGCTCATCCCCTCTATCAAATCAACGTTGCTTGAACAGGTGCACGGTGTACCACACGTCAGGTGTCCAAGTGATCGCAGTGCAACATGAGATGAAGTCTTTTGCTCAAGAACACAACGCGTCACCCTATCTAGGAATTGAAACTATGACCTGGCGATCGTGAGTGCGACACCCTTGCCATGTGCACTCACAA
The DNA here is from genome assembly GCF_001194135.2 of Octopus bimaculoides. Taxonomy (NCBI): domain Eukaryota; kingdom Metazoa; phylum Mollusca; class Cephalopoda; order Octopoda; family Octopodidae; genus Octopus; species Octopus bimaculoides. The sequence goes on from NC_068982.1 coordinate 34,521,311, forward strand.
TATGCCCTATTGGTTAGGGAGTTGGACTCAAGATTGTGAGATTGTGGTTTCACTTCCTAGACCAGGTGTTGCGTCGTATTCTTGAGCAAAACAATTCATCTCACATTGCTCTGCTATCACTTCGACACCTGACGCGTGGTACCCAATGCACCTGTTCAGAAACGCCCATTTGATTGAGAGAGTGAGCTAATGTGCGGTACGCACATTTGATCACTATAAACCATAGCTTCCCCAAATGGGCGATATTGCCCACTGGTGGGCAATATCTTTACAGGGTTTATAAAAACTGAAGGACCACTGCAATGAGTGTGTGAATCAGAGAGTGGAATATGTTGCATAAAATCATAACTGTTTCTCCTGTATTTTCTTTTATCCAAAGTAGGAATCTTTCAGCATTCCCTCGTAATGCATATACGTACACATACACAATGCCTCCATATGTGCACTCGCATACGCACAGACACACTCACATAGAAACACATACAGGCGCAGCCAGATAAATAAATAATTTTTCTCTAATTAATCAGGTCGAAAACTTAAAGCTCCCTTTTGTATTGACTTTTGTCTTCCGTACACAAGAACATGACCTAAACACATGACCTAAACAACAGACTCAGTAAACTCTATATGCCTCATAAAATAACTATAATGTTAAAATATGCCGAAAATGAATATGTATTCATGTGTTTGTTTATTTAGTTAAATGTAAACGAAAATAGCTCACAAATAATATTTAATATTTCCCATGTTCACTACGGAACAGATTAAATCAAGGGAAGGTACTCTTCCAATAATTTTAGAGTAATCTTTCCTGAATGCAGTTTTCCTATCTTTCCAGAAACGGTTGTGCATGTGACTAGAATATTTTCACTGTTTAATGTCATACAGGCATGCATTAAAGTATGTACGTACGTACGTATGCATGTATGTATGTATGTATGTATGTATGTATGTATGTATGTATGTGTGTGTGTGTGTGTGTGTGTGTGTGTGTGTGTGTGTGTGTGTGTGTTTGTGTGTGTGTGTGTCGGCGCATGGCTTAATCGTTAGAGCGTCGGGCTTACAATCATAAGGTAGTCGGCTTGATTCCCGGACTGGGCTCTGTGTTGTGTCCTCGAGCAAGACACTTTATT
>NC_068982.1:34525315-34532340 GCF_001194135.2 Octopus bimaculoides
TGTGTGTGTGTGTGTGTGTGTGTGTGTGTGTGTGTGTGTGTGTGTGTGTGTGTTTCTCGCGTGTTTTCGTTCGTACCCCACAAATACTTGCCAATCGGTCTTGGTTTGTTTATATCCCCTTAAACTTGCCATTCCGCTAAAATGATCGATAGAATATGTACCACACTTAAAAAACAATTGCTGGGGTAGATTTGTTCGATTAAACCATTCATTGTGGTACCCCAGTATGGTCGTAATCCAAAAACTGAAACAAGTAAGAAATAAAGATATCAAATTTCGAAAAGATAATCTCAGTTATATGAAAGCTAGGCAAATATGACTGAGTAAACTATTGCAGTTTCTGATTCATTTTGTCTCCTACAGAACCTGTTGCTTTGAAAACTATTTGAAGTCCTTATATGTACTGTAGAGGTTGTGATGGGCTATTGAGGAGTGATCTATTTCAGTTCAATAGTTTAAAGGCGGGCTTAGAGAATACTTTGCATGCTCGAAACAATTCATCACTTTCTTTTGTTGGCAAAAAGACAAAGATTTAGGAAAGCCTTTTTTCCCCTGGAGTTTGGTGAGATATCTGACTATTCATTTTAAAAGGGCGAGTTCCAGGACTGCTGAATTCGATGGGTTCACCTGCTATATTTTTGGATGTCATAGACACTAAACCATTGTATTACCGGATATTCTTGTGGGACTAGTTCATGAAGTGCAGACGGTGGAGCTTTAAGAGAAGCAATAATTCAATCGAATTATATCACAATATACACTAAAGTTCATTGCATTTCCTGTTCGCATAATTAGAGTGAACAACTTAAATGATTTTACTGATACTTTTTGTTTTTTATTTCGATGAATCAACGATGTTGTTCCTATGCATTAACCTTGTTGCTTGACTAATTTTGGAGATGACTTCCTCTATCTTTGGTTATTGTACCCGTTTCACGTTTCACTATGTGGATTAGTCTATATTTAGATTAAGTAATTGCATTTATGGTTTTTATGTGTAATGTATGCTCGGCTCGTCACCCACAGTGTTTTCTATCCATAACCTGGTGCTCAATGTCAGTGCATCGCTAGTGATTACACTATATATTTGGACGTTGATATTTTTGTATGCCTTAGTGAGGTATTCATATTTTGTCGGCAGTGAGGTATTCATATTTTGTCGGCAGTGAGGTATTCATATTTTGTCGGCAAATTTGAAATTCTACAGACTGAATGGATATTTAATGTATGAATTTGGTTCCATAATTTTCTAATGTTAACATTTCTCCACTTTTTTAAAGTATCGATGAATATTATTTCAAGTTTTTCTAAGATTTTAAGCAATAATGGGTAATTACCGAACGAATGTTTTCATTATATAGTGAGAAATTTCTAGAACCATATTTAAAGTGAGAAATTCCTAGAACCATATTTAAAGTGGTAATACTATTTGTTATTTTCCAAGTGATATATATTCTTTTATTATTTTACTGGTTTCAGTCATGGTATCACGGGCTTTCTAGACACGACACTTACAATTATAATTCTTACTTCTAGGTTTTAAAAGTTACGTGATTTTGTATTTCTTCTATATACAATCTATACTCATTAAGTAGTAATTGTTAAAAAAAAGAAAAGAAATAATTTATGAAAAAGAAGAGGATAGAGTATCGATAAAAAATTATATTGGAGCAACAAGGGAAAATTCAAATCTAGATAAAGTTAAAACATATGACATCTTTCTGTAACTTATATAGAGTTGGGTAGACTGAAACTGTGGAAGCTTGTCAGATTGACTAAGCATGTTTTAAACAGTAGATTCAAACTGTTGTCAAGTTTAACCCCTGGATTATGTGTGCATATAATACCGCCCATTCTGGAGCAAACATTCAGGTCTTCACTCCAGTGTGAAGGACTAATCGATAGCGACGCGCTGTTTCTTACTGAAGCAGCCTGTAAATTTTTCATTCACCAACCTAAGAGGCCCTACAAAATGTCATGGGCGCTGCTTTCTTTCCTCTGGTAAGGTTATGCTTCAGTTTCATGTGTGCAGTTAAAAGCAAAATGGTTGAAGGGAAAAAAATTCCAAACTTGCTATCTGTGTGTAGTGTTTCTTCAAATTTACTTCAGGCATCGGTCAGAAAGCATTTTCCTGCGAGTTATTCAGATGCCAGAAATAAGTGTTAAATTTTCTGTGGTTGCTGTCAGTTGTAGATTGTCAATCAAGCGATATGGAATGTCAATGTCCCATTCGTAATCTACATTTAATTAGAAGTTCCCGTTTTGTCTTCTTTCTACATTCATATACTATGAAAATATTTTGAAAAGATTTTGTTTGTAAGCGGCATTGCATCAATTGCTTTGACACATACACATACACGTACACACACGTATGTATTGATTGTCCACGAATTATAAATGTAATGTTCCAATATATATCAACAGCAATGGATGCAACCGAAGAAAAAGGCCGCTGCTTATTCCTTTGGAACCCGTCATTCACCATACGTTGCTCCAGTATTTACTGAATTTGACGAATAAAATTTCAATTAATCGTAAGTAAATTTTTTTCTTTGTCTCATTCGTCCCATTCTTTGTCTAACATTCATGCAAGCATTAATTCATTCATTCACTAACTCATTTATTCATTCATTAACTCATTCATTCATTCAGTAACTCTTTCATTAATTCTTATTATTTATTCGTCATCAATTTTCTGTTGCACCTACATTTCTCTAATGAAACCGATATCCATTCAGCTAATTTTGGAAAGCAAATAATAAGCTCATAATGTTGAGGAATAGGAGAATATCAATATTTTCTAACATAGGCGCAAACCCAGACTTTTGGGGGGAAGAAACAATCTATAGCGCTGATTCCCGTACTCGACTGCAACTTTATTTTACTGACTTCGGAAATATGAAAAGCAAAATTGACATCGACAATATTTGAATTCCAAACGCAAAGAGAGCACAAACCGCAAAATATTTACTCCTAAAGCACTTACCAGGCAACCATGTTTTCAATTACATCACAGAACACCTGTCAAAGATGGGTATAGTAACGGTTTGTAGCAAAAGCATTTAATCCGACTCTTTAATAGTTCTATTTATCTGCAAGCCTTTGCAATGAGAATAATGTTGAAAGTTATGTCTGTGGCATTCTGATGTGGTACGAAGGTCATAATCATTTGTACAATATACTTCGTAGTTAATTCATAAATGTGGACTGTAGCTGTCATTATTGCAATGAAAGTAATAATGGTTTCAAATTTTGGCACAAGGCCAGCAAATTCAGAGGAGGACGTAAGTCGATTATATTGACCGCAATGTTCTACTGGTGCTTATTTTATCGATCCTGAAGGGATAAGGCAAAGTCTACTCCGGCGATTTGAACTCAGAACGTAATGACAGATGAAATGACTCTAAGCATTTTGCCCGGCGTGTTAACGAATTGGCCAACTCGCCACCTTTACTGCGAGAGTAACAATCCTTTCTATTATAGGCGCAAGGCCTGAAATTTTGGGAGAAGGGGATAGCCGATTACATCGACCCCAGTGCTTGACTGGTACTTTTTCCATCGACTCCGAAAGGATGAAATGCAAAGTCGAAACTTGGTGAAATTTGAACTTTGAACGTAAAGATGGGCGAAATACAGTTAAGCATTTCCCGGCGTGCTAACAATTCTGCCAGCTCGCCGCCTATAACTACGAGAATAATAATGAAAATTATTTCTGTGACACTCTTATGTGGTGCGAAGATCATGATAACTTGAATGGGTGCAGTATATACTTGGTAGCTAAGTCATCAATGTGGACTGTAGGTGTAAAGTGACGTAATCAGGGAAATTTGGCACAATTCGTAATATTTGCTGGTATTTCGTCCGTTATTACGTTCTGAGTTCAAATTCCGCCGAGGTCGACTTTGCCTTTCGTCCTTTTGGGGTCCATTAAATAAGCACCAGTTAATCACTGGGATCGATGTAATCGACTTACACCCTTCCCCAAAATTGCTAGCCTTGTGCCAAAATTTGAAACCTTTATTATTGTTATTATTTTTCAGCCGTCTTATTGCATGCTTTCACCGCCAAGCCAAGCGCAACATTGTGCACCTTAGGTATGTATAGTACTTTGTTTTCGTTCTGAATTTTCTACTGCGTTGAAATAACTCTACATAATGCATAGGTGAAGGCGTGTGGCTTAGTGGTTACGGTATTCGACTCAGGTTTGTAAGGTCGTGAGTTCAATTCTCGGCAGCGCGTTGTGTCCTTAAGCAAGACACTTTATTTCACGTTACTTCAGCCCACTGAACTGGCAAAAATGAGTAGTACCTATATCTCAAAGGGCCAGCCTTGTCACACTGTGTGTAGCACTAAATCTCTCTGAGAACTACATTAAGGGTACACGTGTCTGTGGAGTGCTTAACCACTTGCACATTAATTTCACAAGCAGGCTGTTCCGTTGATCGGATCAACTGGAACATACGTCGTCGTAACCGACGGAGTGCCATAAGATAACATAGCGTATCATTTTTGTAATATCTGAAGTGTCTGGTAGTGTATATACTATGCATGTCTTTAGTTATTTATTTGTTTGAATATATTTTAAAATCATTTCCAAGCTATCTGTTACCATAAGAGTAGTTTCTGTTTTCACTCACTACATTTTGGTTATCTCTATAACTAGATTTTATATTTGAAAACATTTTCCAAGCCCTTTAGTGATGCATTAAAATCATTTAGAATTGTAACTTCGATTAGCAAGTAGTCCTTTCCTGGTTGTCCTTGAAAACTATATTCTGATAGCTTGACATGGGCTTGTAGTTTTCAGAGTTAGTCGTCTCTTTAATATTGAGGAGTGTTGTGGTTTTCTTTAGTATTGAGGGATTTGTTGGTTTGCTTTTCAGTGTATCCAGTCAGGTGATGTCCTCGCTTCCGTTTGTATCAACATGTCTCTTAGGAACTTGAGATTCTAAGTTATATGTTTTAACCGTAAATTTAGGGTCTTATATATTCCTGGCACTTACCAGTTTTTATGTCGCTATGATGGCCCATAGCCAGATATATCGTTCGTTGTTTAGATGTGCGGTTTGCTGATTTAAACGGCTTCATTTGTTACGATTCATTCACTGATCATGTTCCTTCTCACAATTCTACAATGTCTTCATGCTGTTGGAGCTGCAATATTTCTATTTCATTCAAATTCTGCTGAGGTCGACTTTGCCTTTCATTCTTTCGGGGTAGATAAATTAAGTACCAGTTGCGTACTGGGGTCGATCTAATTGACTGGACCCCTCCCCAAAAATTTCGGGGCTTGTGCCTAGAGTAGAAAAGAATATATCTATTTTATTTTTACGTAGCTCTTTTGTCCAACAAAAAAAAAAAGAAGACAAATGAGAAATCCGTGACAGATTCTTTGTGATTAATCGAAAATTCTTGTTCTAAGCTACCTTTGATTTTGGATTCAATATATTTTTCGAAGCATTTGTCTCTTCTTTCTACAGTTGTGTCGTTTCGTCATTAATTTTTTTAAAGCTAAAGAAATTTATGTAAATTTTTAATCGTTTTCTGTATGTTTGCTTTCTATACTGTTTGTTTACATTTTGATATTTTTCTATTAGTAGATCTCAGAGAATTCAGAGTAACTTTTGCACCTAAAGATTTGCTACACATACATATATTATATTTAACTTAGTGATATTGACTTTTGCGTTAATCATTAGGCACTCTTTTGTACCCCCTAAAGATTACTATATCTGGTCTTCGTTGCTCTAACACCTGTCTGTCTGGAAGTCAAAGCCCCAGAGGATTTTTGCATTTCCCTTGTTGTTCATTACCTTTTCCGGTGTATGTTGGTACCAAGCACCCGTAACCTCATAACCATACTTACAGCGTAGCAGCCAGTGGAGGTTTTGGGCTACCTTGTCGTGTCTACGCTTGTACTCTTTCTGCGCAAAACTTTCACGAGCACTAATAATATGAGTCATGCTTTCGGCCCTCTTCCCAAAAATTCTGCAGAGGTCCGTTGCATTTGTGTGGTATATGTTCTTTTTCACTGAGTTGGTGTTCAATGCCTGGTCCTGGGCAGCGATAATTAAACTTACAGTATTCTTTTTTAGGCCACCCTTGTTGAGTCACCTCCATGATGCTTCCTGATCTCTTAATTTGTTGGTTTCACATTGGAACTGACCATGTAATTCCATACGGAGTAGGGTTTCTTCTCTCTCGTTGGCTGTTCTTGATCGGAATTCATGAGCACTCTCAAGTTCATATTTGTTAACTCCTGCACTAGCAGCATACTGTAGCAGGTCTTGTTTGCTGTTTACCAAGTATTCTGTCATGTATCTTCTTTCAATGTTGATGTACTCCCATGCACTAATCAGCCCACGTCTACCTTTACCTCACTTCATGTAGAGCCTGTGTACATTTGCCTTAGGGTGGAGGGGACTGTGCATTTTCATTGTCTTTTGGGTAGTACGATCGAGTTGGTCAATCTCCGCTTGTGTCCATTTCAGAACGGGTGCACCTATAGCGGGCAACAGCCCCTATGTTGATGGCTGTCATAAGGTTCCTTGAGTTGAAATTTGATTTCAAGAGAAGCTTGAAACGCTTGAAATATGCAGTGATGACCTTGTCTTTCATTTCTTTGTACAAGATATTGTCCAGCTCTAGGATCCCAAGGTACTTGTACCCATCATCATCCAGGTCTTCCATTCTCTCTCCGTTTGGCAATTCTATGCCACTACAATTTACTCTTTTTGCCCGCTTCAAAGTATTATTATTATTATTATTATTATTATTATTATTATATTTTTAAAAAGATTGACGTAACTTTTCACGAAAGTAAATAGTCAAGACGAAGAGCGCGATTCGATTGTATAAATGTTTTATTCGTTGAACAATATTTCGACAGTACGTCTGTCTGTCAAGTTCAAAACAAAAGGTGATTAAAAATTCAAAATTTCAGAAACCTAAACGTTAACTATGAACGAGAGTAACCAGCGTCCATATGTTGATGGAATGACATCATCAGTTTTTAAGTTTTATAA
>NC_068982.1:34533720-34536537 GCF_001194135.2 Octopus bimaculoides
CAACATATGGACGCTGGTTACTCTCGTTCATAGTTAACGTTTAGGTTTCTGAAATTTTGAATTTTTAATCACCTTTTGTTTTGAACTTGACAGACAGACGTACTGTCGAAATATTGTTCAACGAATAAAACATTTATACAATCGAATCGCGCTCTTCGTCTTGACTATTATTATTATTATTATTATTATTATTATTATTATTATTATTATTATTATTATTATTATCATTATTATTATCATTATTATCCTTATTATTATCATTATTATTATAGAATCGTTAGTACGCGAGGCAAAATGCCTAGCAGCAATTCATCTGTCTTTGCACTTTGAGTTCAAATGCTGCCGGGGTCGACTTTGCCTTTCGTCTTTTCGGGGTCAATAAAATAACTACAAGTAGAGTACTGGGGTCCAGTTACATCGATGGCCTTGTTTCTGAATTTGAAACCACCACCACTACCACCATCATCGATATCATCGTCATCATCATCATCATCATCATCATCATTTCTATTATTTCTGATATCGCTAATATATTTCATTATCTCCATTTAGTTGTAGGAGCTTCGACATAATTATTAAACTTTCGCCTTCGCTCATTGTAGATCTATGAACATTTCCAGTATTAAGAAAATAAAACAATCCGTCCATGAAATTACATCAGACTTACGTTTCTATTTTCCCAATATTTAAATACAGCTTAAGATGATCTACAGACGTATATATAATACATATACTGAAAATAATGTAGTTGGTTAGCTTCCAGACCCTCACCAGAAGAACAGTTGATATATATGGTAGCAGGCATTGCTGTATGATAAAGAAGTTTGTCTCGCAACTGTGTGATTCTGCTTGAATTTTCATCAGTTATAGAACATAGTAACAATACCTAACTTATGTATATCTGAATAGATAAAGAGATACATCAGCTGCATAGAGTACTTATTTACTCAGATTTTTGGTGATTTATTACTCAACTTCTTTCAACATTTTTTTATTAATTTATGTAGCTTTCATCGTTGTCAAAACTAACAACCTGCAGGGAATTGCAACCGAAAATTCCTCGTATGACAACCTCTCGGGTTAATGGAGGTAGACATATGTGTCTATGAGAACTTGGTCCTGGTTATGATTTATCTTACAAGATGATCACAGCTTAAACGTTTTTAACCATAGCTTTGCTTAATAACGGAAGACCTAGGACAAAGCAACATCATACGCCAACCACATAGGAATTAATCTTAGATGAAACTGTTTCATTTTCGCTGTGATTTTTCCCTGAGAAATGAGATTGATGCTAAACATGCTATTGAATCTTTTGTGAGAACGTAAGCAATCCAAATTCACTTTCACGACTAATATCAATGAACACTGTAGATTTCTTTTTCAGTAGGATAAAAGTATTCGTTTATTCAATTCCTACTGCTTTAGATATTTTCAGCCATAGAAGAATAAAAGACAAAGTTGATTCCGATGGATTTGAGAGCAGGAAAAAGAAGGCGAATTTGTAAATCATTTCAGGATTATCTAAAAGCAAAAAACAAACAAACAAAAAAAAAACACTCATTTGATGGTGACAATTCTGCCATTTTATTTTGACAAGGTATAAATCCTATAAGCCTTCACTCTGTCTTAATAACACTATCTGGGAGCGCACCTTGTTTTATTTAACGACGCCCTAGTTATAGTTATGTTAGTCATTGCTGGTTACTTGAATAGGGACAGGTGAACGATAAATAACCAACAACAGGATATGAGATCTCCATGATAAAAGGCAACCCGAGACATCAGCCAGTACTATTACGTGCGCTGGGTAAAAATCTCTTAACTTTTCTTAGTTCACTCCACCTAAATGTAAATAGATTTTATGGAATCTATTTACAGTATTGCCTGATTAACGAAGGGTTCATTATCTTGCGGTGTTGAGTTGCAAATCTGCTATTGACCTTGATAACGTAACAGGAACTCATTACAAAGTATTCTTTACAGGAAAACACTGAACATGCTTTATCTACGTTCACAAGGGTTCTTCAGCCACTCTGTAGTAAATACAGGACAATAAAATTGAGATAGTGAATGCTATGACACCAGTTAGTTTAAATGTGTAGTAATCTTAGCTGTCGGTTCGATTTCAGTTTTATTTGTTATTTGCTAACATTTACTCTCATTTTTACAATTGAGTAATCTTATTTACATATAATTACATGCATACACGCACGCACACGATGCCTATATGTGTGTGGCTGTTTATGTATATTTGCTTCTCGTTGCTTGTTAACCGGTGTTGTTCGTTTTCACGTCCCGTTAACTTAGCACTGTGCCAAGAAGAAACCGATAGAATGAAGACGTCTTAAAATGAATGTTGAAGTCGATTTGATTAGCAAAAACTTTCACGGCGGTTCTCTAGCATAGATGCAGTCCACAGACTATATGAGAATTAGAGAAGACAGAGGGAGAGAGGAGAGAAGAGACAGACCGAGAGACAGAGAGAGAGAAAGAGAGGGAGAGAGACTGTAGGAGAGAGAGTGAAAGAAAGAGAGAAAAAAGAGAGGGAGTGTGGGTGGATCTATACGACTATATCAAGTATCATTAGAAATAGGGATTATATAATATATAAGATAATAGTTAATAATTTGACTAGATAAACGAATTTCAAGCTTGAAAATCACGTATAACTGTGACAGACAGGTTAACAAATATGATGCTGGTGAGATACTGTAACCCCAACGGGTGAATGTAAATGGTGTGAACAAGAATATAAAGAATGAAAGAAAAATAAGGAAGAAATAAAATTTGATGTATATATATATATATATATAT
>NC_068982.1:34539135-34540770 GCF_001194135.2 Octopus bimaculoides
TATATATATATATATATATATATATATATATATATATATGCATAAGTATATATATAAATGTGCATATATACACAAACATTCACACACACACACATATAGGCATGTGTATTCATGTATATATCTATATAAATGTGTGTGTGCGTGAGTGTGTATGTGTGTGTATGTGTGTATGTGTGATGAAATCACTAAGAAAGAAAAAAAAAAGAAAAACAAAAGATAAAAATCACGTCCAGAATAATTCTAAATGAATGAAATAGAATAGTTTACTATAGAAATCAAGAAGAAAAAAGGAAGAAAGATAAGCAAGCAAAAAAGTAAGTAAAAGCAGACGATATAAATAAAGAAGCAGACATCAGGATGCTGATGGAATGTCTATTATTAAGAAGTAATCCATGATAAATATAAATCAAATGCCATATAAAGAACACATGTTGTACCTTGGGGTTGACTATCGTAGAGGTGACAATCCCTTCTAGATGAAGCTGAGTGGAGTTTGATTTGAAAGCTTGAAATCTATATCAAAGAAATAATCCTTTCTAATAAAAGCACAAGGTTTGAAATTTGCTGGAAGGAATAGCAGATTACATCGACCCCAGTGTTTCACTTGTACTTAATTTATCGACCCCGAAAGGAAGAAATTCAAAGTCGACCGCGGCAGAATTTGAACTCAGAACGTAGCAATAAATGAAATATCGCTGCCAGCACGCAGCCTTACATCAGAGAAATAATGCAACAGATAAGCACAACTTTATTGTATTAGTAGTATAAAGTTATTTGGTGCCTTGAAAAGAGGACTTCGAAACAATAGCTGTTGTGGTAGCAAGTAAAAAGAAATAATCTCTTCTATTTCTAGTTTAAAAAAAATATTTTACTTGTTTTAGTAATTGGACTGCGGAAAAGAGGATAGTACACTTAATTTGATGAGCGGAAACTATGTTTAATCATTTAAGCTTCTATCTGTAATGCAAAGAAGTGTCTTTAGTTAAAAAAACACAAAAAGAGACAAGGGAAGCAACTTCGAAATTCAAAGAAATTAAAAATTAAATAGAAGGAAGCAGTGAGAGTGAGTTTTATCTTTGGCAAGTGCAGAGACAACTACAAACATGTTTCGATATTATTAGATCTCTTCAGTGAAGCCTTACAAGATACTAGAATGACTGAAAACGAAAATTTTGAGGGAAAACAGACTAGTTGCCAAAGTTATACACACTTAACTACAAGTTTTGTAAAAACGTTGTTCCTTGGCGGACAATTTTTATAACGTAGTTGATCATTCTTCATACTATTTGGCAAGATTAGAAATTTGAATTTGAAATTAACCAATAAAGGAAAATATGCATACACAGCACATATTTGATTTTTTTTCATTTACTATTTAAAATTTCTAGTTAGAGGTAATAACGTATAGCACTATTTCATCATTTTTAGAAATCATCAGCATGGAGTGGCCGTGTGGTAAGAAACTTGCTTCCCAACCACATAGTTCCGGATTCAGTCTCACTATGTGGCACCATGGGCAAGTGTCTTCTACAATAGCTTCAGGCCGACCAAAGCTTTGTGACTGGATTTGGTAGAAGGAGACTGAAAGAAGCTCGTCATATATATATATATATATATATATATATATATGTATGT
>NC_068982.1:34540819-34541702 GCF_001194135.2 Octopus bimaculoides
AATTCTTCAAGGCGATGCCCCAGTGTGACTACAGCCAAATGACTGAATCAAGTAAAAGAATAAAATAAAAGAATGACATAACCTAAGGTATATTAATTAAACATTTAATGAAGAGAAGCATTTCTGATAGAGTGAAAATAATTAGAGCCAGAAAGAAATTCATGGAATATGTTCTTTTTTCTCTTTTTCTTCATAGAAAGTTAGTTTAGCAATCGACAGAAAATAAAGTTCTTAGTGTAGACAATAGTCACGCTGTAATACCAGACATTCTGTACTCTTTTGTTAAGAGACCGGGGCCGGTTTTAAGCTAATTCGACAGATTTCTTCAAATTGGATCCCGCTCCAAGTGAGAAACCCCCGCGCACATGCTCGAGCGAAGGGCGCTATGGTGAATTTTTAGTAAATCCTTTTTAGTAAATAATGGAGACTCAAGTCTTCAACACTTTTTGGCTGGGACTGGCGTGCTACACGAGGCATAAAGCACCAATCTTCAGCTTTTGTAGAGTAGAAGGCCCAACTGGCAATTTTGTTATTGGGTCCCTCACATCCCAGCAACAACCTTGTAAGAGACTCACGGGGATTTTTATGACATTTATATATATTCCTTTATTATAAGTTCAAAACAACACAACGGAGGAATCGACGTTAGGTTAAATAATAAATCACGATAGGTGAACTGCGATATGGCGAGGGATTACTGTAGATGGAATTGTAAAGCATAGAGTCAAGAGGCGTGACAGGTAACAATAGAATGTTTTTTCCATATGATTGCCGTATGATTACAGGTGTTTCGTAAACTTACAATATAATACTAATTTAAGTAAAATGTTGCTTGATTCTCTGAATCCAAGTTTTCTGCGGCTCTGATGTGTGTGTGTCAATA
>NC_068982.1:34541953-34544453 GCF_001194135.2 Octopus bimaculoides
ATATATATATATATATATATAATGGATTGATCCATGAAATAAGGTTCAACAAAAAGTGTACTCCATGTGGCGAAAGTAAAAATATTGTTTTATACGATCACCTCACGTGCATAAACCACGCTATTAATAGTGACGAACTATTTGATGTTTCTATGGGATCGTACGACAGTGCAGATATATGTGATCTAGTGGGATTATATATATATTGGATACACTGAAGCGTAGTTACCCATTTCACGAGGTCTGTTTGCTTCCACGGGTGTGACAGACACACATTGGGTAATTTCACAAAGCAACTAATCTCTACTTTTAGTCGACTGTGACTAAAAATTACAGTAGCCACTAATCTTTCTGTGGTCGATTATTTGGATGCTTCACTGGATCTAATTTCTTCTTATGAACCTCTCCATAAGATAAATAAGAAGAAAAAAACGTATATACATAGGCAGTCTTGCCATCCTCCGGTTATATTTAAAAACTTGATAGAAAATATTAGCAAAAGAGTGTCTAACCTCTTGTCCTTCAAAGAAATCTTTGACAATGCTGTACCATATTATAACAAGGCTTCGGCTAACAGTGGATTTAAAGATAAATTAGTTTATAAACCCCCTACTATTAATAGTCAAAATATCAATAGTGATAGAGTAAAACGTATAAATAGGCCAAGAAAGATTATTTGGTTTGCCCCTCCTTTTTCCCTTAATATAAAAAGAAACATCGGTAAGAGATTCCTTGCGCTCCTTCATAAACACTTTTCGGGAAAACCACAAATACAGGAAATTGTTTAACAAGAGTTCAGTGAAACTATCATATAGCTGCTGTCCGAATATGAGAAGTATCACCACACGCGGTCAATGACAGAAAAGTGAAACCGGATGTAACTGTCGCGACCTGGATGCATGTCCGCTTGACAAAGGATGCATGACTACAGCTATTGTATACGGGTTACATCGGGTTATGTGAAGGGGTTTTCAAAAAGCGTTATGCAAACCATTTATCAATCTTCCGTCATAGTGAGAAAAGTAAAGCCACGAAGTTGTCTAGCTACGTTTGAGACCTGAAGGGGGAAAAATACCATACGTAATTAAATGGAGGGTGATTGAAAAGTCTGCACAATACGTAAATGACACAGTTCTATATTTAAGAGATGAGGAATTATATACATTATTTAGATTATTTACATTTGACGGATGTTTGTCCTCATCTTGTTTGTTGTTGACACAACGCTTCGGCTGATATACCCTCCAGCCTTCATCAGTTGTCTTGGGGGAAATTTCGAACCTGGGTTCTCATTCCTAAGGTATTTTTCGATGTTGTTGTTGTTGTTATTATTATTATTATTATTATTATTATTATTATTATTATTCAAGTCACTCCTTGGAATCGAGCTCGGAATCTTGAGGTCAGTAGCTCGCGCTCTTAACCACTACGCCATATGCCTGAGGGCACGCGTAGATTGTGTTAACGCCAGCCCGGATAGGAGGGGAAACCCTTGCCTCAGTGTCTGCTAAGTCGTTTTCAGCTGGCAGACTGATTCAGACTGGATCATCCGGACGTTCCATTGTGAACATGAGCGAATAACAACGGGTCTTCCAGATCTTATCTAGACAGAATTATTGTTAGAATTAAAGATAAGAACATAGCTAGTTGTCCACAACATCATATTGTCAACTACAGGGATCACAAATTTGTGACATGTAGGTTTGACTTAGATAGTATGTGTAGACAGGGACCCGGTTACTGGAAGCTAAACAGGTTGCTTTTAACTTGTGAAGCCTACAGGAACTAAATTAGGCAGTTAGTGATGAGGGCATTAACCGGTACCATTATCAACAACAAATGGTGGTATGCCTGAGAAGAGCCATTAAATATAAGTCAGTTAGATTTAGTAAGGAGCTAGTCAGTAATAGAAATAGAATAGAAAGGGCTCTAGTTAAGGCTCTAGAGTTTTAGCTGTGAGGTTGGCGCCCGACCAACATCTCAAAGCTAAACACGAAGGGTGCGTTGTTAGGGCTAACTTACGTGCAATGGGACGAGAGGGGATCAACGTTGCCAGATGGGCCCATGTGTTAGAGACTTAACGTGGCAATAATGCAGCAATAAGGTCTTTGACGGACCAACATGAACGTTCAGTAAACAAACCCAAGGAGATGTGTAAGGCTTTTCACGAGCATTTCGCGGACTTCCTCGCCGGTTTGCTGCGTTTCTCGGGGCGGAAAGCAGAATGCTGTGAAGGGCCGATCACTGCTGCGGGTTTGGCCCGATCTTCCGTGGGTTGATCACTGCTTTATATAGTTACATGGAATCGATCGTTCGAGCGAACTGTTTCCTTTCGGAAGCGTTCTGCATAGAGTGCTTGGTACGTCAAGGGTGTCCTCTCTCCCCTCTTTTTCACGAGCAAGCTGTTCCGTTGATCGTTTCAGCTGGGACTCTCGTCGTCGTAACCGACGGAGTGTTCCTTTTTAACATCCATCCACATTACTTACGTCATTAGCTTAGT
>NC_068982.1:34546451-34556451 GCF_001194135.2 Octopus bimaculoides
CTCGCGGTCATAGGATCGCGATTTCGATTCCCAGACCGGGCGTTGTGAGTGTTTATTGAGCGAAAACACCTAAAGCTCCACAAGGCTCCGGCAGGGGATGGTGACGAACCCTGCTGTACTCTTTCACCACAACTTTCTCTCACTCTTACTTCCTGCTTCTGTGTGCTTGTAATTCAAAGGGTCAGCCTTATCACACTGTGTCACGCTGAATATCCCCGAGAACTACGTTAAGGGTACACGTGTCTGTGGAGTACTCAGCCACTTGCACGTTAATTTCACGAGCAAGCTGTTCCGTTGATCGGATCAAATGGAACCCTCGACGTCGGAAGCGACGGAATGCCAACAATGTATGCATGCATGTATGTATGTATGTATGTATGTATGTATGTATGTATGTATGTATGTACGTACGTACGTATACATATATGCATATATTAGTGTGTGTGTGCGTGTATCCGATGGACTCTCCTGTCGAAGACGACGTATGAGGGTTCAGCTTTTGCCGAACGATGTGCACAAATGATTTGTTTATAGTGATCAGATGTTCGTGCCGCACGTTAGGTCTCTCTTCATGAAATCGACGTTGTCTGAACAGATGCATGGCGTATCATGTGTCTGGTATCGAAGCGATCACTGAGCAACGTGAGAGGAAGTGTTTGTGCTCAAGAACACAACTCACCACACGGTCTAGGAATTGAAATCACGATTGCTAGATCCTGAGTGCAACAACCTTACCACTAAGCCATGCGTATGTATGTATGTATGTATGTATGTATGTATGTATGAATTTATGTATGTATTTGTGTGTGTGTATGTGTATGTTTGTGTTTGTGTATGGACATTTCTTATATCAAGTACTCACATTCACACGCCTACATACATATATGCCTGCGTACGTGCTTACAGGCACACACACACACACACACACACGCACACACATGTGTATATATATATATATATATATATATATATATATATATATATATATATCGTTAGATTGAACTAGATACACATACATGAATATAAATATGTTGATGCATATAATGTGCATTTATATATGTGGGAGGTAGATTTAAATTAAAGCGGATTTTTAATTAATTGAAATTTATACTAGAGGTCATTCGGTCCGACACCCAATTAATTGCATGTTTCTCTCATAATTATTGGTATTTTGTCTGTCTATGTGCCTGTATGAATGTATCTATGAAAGTATGTACATATGTATATGTTACTGTACATATTTATATGTGTGTATGCATGCATGCATATGCATCTATCTATCTATCTATCTATCTATCTATCTATCTATCAAGTCGTGTATATATATCGATATGTACATAGTTTGTACACATCTATGCACATGTATAAGCATTATCTTGTTGCAGAAACTTTGGATTCCCGATAATCATGCAGCGACGTCATGTTCTGTAGCGCGAAATCGATCTCTTTATTAACCTCCCGTTATATGGAAGTTAATGAACACGGAACCAGTAGCGAAGCACACTTTACGTTGCGTTGTAGTAAAGGAGTAAGTTCACCATGACATGACTGTCATCCATCATGCCATCATGTAGGAGCAGAACCGTTTGTTAGAAATTGTCAGGGCAGCTGAATATCGCAAGTATTTCCTAGAAGTCTTTTCTTTTTCTTTCGCCGTGTTAAAGGTTTTAGCCAATCACACAAGATGAAAAGATTGGATTCTGCTACTCCTTTGCCTTTTCTTAGAACTTTCTGGCAATAAGAGTCATATCAATTGTGCTCCGAGGCTTCAAGGCAAAACATCTTAGAGCTAAAATAAAAATATGGAAGCTTCATTTTGCTGGTGACGACGCTGTTCCGATCCTTGATGTTGACATCACAAACCGACTACTAGCTATCCACACAGTCCACTTATTACACCGTGTCTTTCACAATCATATCCTGAGGTTCAAAACTATAGTGACGTAGCAACCAAATAAGATGGCTATCTTAAAATTAATTACGGTTAGAATTAAAACAATGAGAATCCGAACCCTGTTTAAAGAACAACTCGTTCGGTGGTTGAACACGTATAAATGGATGTCAGACACAAAAATACTCAAATAGACCCTGTATTCTGAGCTTACGGATGATCATCGACCAAGGCGTGATTTAATCAATATGACAATGGCATTGTTTTACATCTTACCTGACAACCAGAAAGATATTGAGGGGGACTATAAAAATTACAGGTGAGCACGCAGAGAAATAACTGTTGTTGCAACCTTATTTGATATTTTCAGGTGGAATACAGAAAGAGTCGGAAGGAAGGAAAGCGCTGGGCAGCGGTTTCTGGGACAGGGACGGCCTCTACAAGATCTTTTAGAAGAGAAAGTTCATTTAAGGAAAAACGGAAGCATACACAAACAATATGGAATAAAAGAGCAACAGAGGTAGTAAATAACCTTCAAAATATGCTCATGTCCGAGGTAACGCCAAAGTAGATGAGATAATATAACACATACACACACATTAATTTAGGTATGTACGTATGTGTGTATCATATATATATATATATATATATATATATATATATATGTATGTATGTATGTACGTGTAGGTGTGTGTGTGTGTGTGTGTATTTTTGTGTGTGTGTGTGTGTGCTTGAAAACTGTCTATAACCATAAGTTGCAAATTACCGGTAGCCATTTTGTTCGGGAACCTATGGTGTACATAATATATATATTATAGTCTGAGATACTTTATAAAAAGACGAAATGGTCAAGGCTAGAATGGATGAAGAGTTTGGATGAAGAGACAAAGTCATGGCTCTTGGTGGCCTTCGAAGACTGGTGAAATTGATACGATTAATGTTTGTTTAAATTGTTGCAGGTCAATAATTGCACGAGTGAGAGAAGATTCCAGAGGGACAATATTCTGAGGACGAAGGAATGGGTATAGTCTTTAGGGTGATGAAAGCGATTGGGTGCATCAAGGGTGACGAAAGGTGGAAAGACGATTGGGTCTGAAATGCTTGAGCGGTGGAGGTACGAGATCCGCCAGATTCAAGGAATACAGACCAGTGTGGTATTGATAGAGAAGACAAGGATGTCCTGATCAAAATACCAACTTCATTCTTATATGGATCCACGCACACCAGCTGAAAATAGGGTATACATTAGTTACCTTCAGAAAGTTGGTCAGCGTTTCGTTAGCTTGCAGAATTAGGATAATTTCTTCCTGTTGATCTGATGAAACTACAACACTTAACCTCAAAGTAAGTTCAGTAATCGTTTCGGCTTGCCTAGCGATTGAACCCGGATTCTAGTGATGGATGGTGTACCTTCCACGTTAAACACAACACACACTGGCATCTGTCAACCGAGTTATTACTGCTAATGAAGAATAACACAAGTACTTGCAGCCCTTAGCTCACTATCGTATGCAAATTACTAAGGCGGCGTGCTGGCAGGGTTGTCAACGATTGTTGTTCAGCAGCATTTCATCCTGGTCTTTACATTCTGAATATAAATTCCGTTGACGTCAGCTTTGCCTTTAATTCTATCGGAGTCGATGAAGTAAAGTACCAGTTAAGTACTGAGGTTAATGTAATCGACTTAGCCCCTTCCCCTGAAATCTCCGGCCTTGTGTAAAAACAATTACGTAAATTACTATTAGTATAAATTATCCGTGACACTTTTTCTATATGAAAAACCTCTGTCAGTTGATCAAAATAGTTCGAGTTTGGAAATGTCTATAAGTTCTGAAGCTGTCACCTTGTCCACTAAGTAAAACAAGATTCCCCACGAATCATGTAAATTAAATTTTGTGAAATTGAATCCTCAATCTCTTGAAATTATTTCCCCCTTTACTCTGAAACAATTACCATTAGGTGTTTACTTTCTTCCTCAAACTATGAGATAAATTTCAATTATTCAAGATTAGGAAATTAATTGCATATGTCATTTAATACAGCACCACTTACTTGATAGTGCTTTAATGTTTGACTAACCATCTATTTCTGACAGCATCATTTGTATGTGTTTCTGCTGTGTGTTTATTATCTTTTGGTGTAGAGGGCGCTTTCTTTACTGAACTATCAAGAAACGAAAGTGGTTTATAGTTATTGTATTACAAAGAGATGGGTGAGGAGAGGAAAGGGAGTGAGAACTGAAGCAAAAGAGGTGGATGAAGAAGAAGAAAAATACAAGTAATACATAATGCGAGAGAATCAGGAAGAAAGAAAGAGCGAAGAGGAAAGAATGAAAATGAACGACATCATAAGATAGCAGAAGGAATGAGTTAAGAAGAAACACGAAAAAAGAAAAGGTCCAGAAAGAATGAGTGAGTGGTAGGGAGTGAGAGTGAACTCGGGAGAAGTTGTGTTAAAGCAAGAAAAAAAGTAAAAAGATGAGTTAGAGATTTAGAGATCGTGAGAGTATGTGTGTGAGTGTGTGTGTAAGTGTGTGTGTGTGTTTGTGTGGAATATGTGAGTACGTACGTGTGTGTGCGTGCGTGTGTGTATGTGTACATATGGTGGGATTCATTCAGTTTTCATGTACCAAATTCATTCACAAGGCTTTGGTCGGCCGGGGTTGTGGTAAAAGACATGTGTCCAAGGTTCTGCACAGTTGGACTGAAACCAAGACCGCATGGTTGCGAAGCAAGTTTTTTAATCACAGCCACTTTCAACTCCTATTTTCAGAAGTAAGCCGGTGAGCTGGCAGAATCGTTACCGCGCTGAGACAAAATGCTTACGGGCATTTCTCCTAGCTTTACGTTCTGAGTTCAAATATCGCTGTGGTCGATTTTTACCTTTCATCCAAAATAAGTGTCAGTTGAGCACTGGGTCGATGATATCGACATAACCCAACTCATATAAAATTGCTGGCCTTGTGCCACGATTTTAAACCATTATTTTCAGAAGCTCATATCCTGTGTTAGTAGACTTTACTTTCCATGCTTCCTGTATGAAGAAAATAAGTACAAGTTCAATTTATTTCTCGACTCAATCAACACTATCCCTCTTTACGAGAATACAGTCGATTCCTATGTTAGAAATTATTATTTAGTTTTGTCACTGTACGTTCTGTGTTCAAATTACATCGATTATAGATGAAAGATCTATGATTAATATATTCACTTGGGCGGCTTCATTCACCTGCACTACTCCACGAAAAATAAAATTGATTTCGTATCTGTAAACGAAGAGAATCAACTTACGGTAAATGTGGAAGTAATCTCCCTTGGAAGAGGAAGTTAAAAAGTGGATATACAAAAGGAAAGACTGATAAAAAAGAAAGAACTGGAGCTATAGAAAGAGAGAAAAGTAAAATATATAAAGGGGAGAGAAAACGTGGAGAAAATGGCGATTGAGAAATTAAGAAACATGGTGACTAGATACATGTTGAAATACATACACATAGATAAAAATCATAGAATGAGTGAAAAAAAAAGATGAAATAAATGAATAGATAAACAGATAAACTATAAAATTAAAAGAAATCGAGACAGGAAAAAATACTCAGGAAGCAATTTTATTAACCTACTTTTAAGTTTATACTAAATAGTTCGTTCACTTTTGAACCTTGTTCAGATATCTGTTTTTTTCTATCGCTTATCTCTGAATATTTTTTTTAAAGTGAGGGGTGTTATTTTGTTTTTCTTATTGGAAATAGGCCAGGGCATAGTTTTATTTTCTTACTACTTAGAATCTAACACCCACCCAAAATACTTTTGTTATCGTTGTTTATTTTTTTTCTTGTTAAAATCTTAAACTTGAAACAAAAGCCATAAAACTATGCGTGGTTTCAATTAGATTGAAAACCAAATAATATCTTATTTACAAAAATAAACTAAACATTTTAGATTTTAAGTTTTTAAAGAATATTTTGTATAGACGTGACAGTGTGGTAAGAAGCTTACTTCCCAACCACATGGTTCCTGATTTAGTCCCATGGCGTGACACATTGGGCAAGTGTCTTCTTCTATTGTCCCCGGCCGGCAAAAGCCTTGAGATTGAATTTCATAGACGGAGACTGAAAGAAGCCCGTCGTGTGTGCGTGTGTAGGTTGGTGTATATGTATGTATGTGCGTGTGTTTGTGTTTGCCCCCTCTCCTCCCACCGCTTGGTAACGGATGTTGGTTTGTTTACGTTCCCGTCAATTAGCAGTTTGGCAAAGGATATCGATAGAATAAGTACCAGACTTAAAACAAGTACTTAGGGCAATTTGTTCGACTAAACCTCTCAAGGCGGTGCTGAAGCATGGCCATAGTCCAATGACTGAAACAGGTAAAAGACAAACGGCAAAGTCTTCTTCCTTTCTATCTGACAGTTCACTGATACAAATCACCATCAGGAAAACGATCAAAGTCATGAAGCAGACGCAGCTCAGCCTTGTTTCTACTTCATTTAACCTAATCGCGTTGATCAATTGATAAAAATCCTTGGTCGATTTAGTAGCGACACCAGTTGCTCCCATTGCTACCAGTTCATACATGGATAGATACATACGAAAGGGTGCTGAAAAATTCCTAGCTTTAAGGGTATCGCAAAAGACATGTTTCGAAGCCTTTCCGAGTTCTTTTAGAGGGCTTAGAAAAACTGAAGGACCGCTGCAATAAGTGTATGCATCTGAGAGGGGAATATCTTGAATAAAATCATGATTAACTGATTCTCCTATATTTTCTTTTACTCAAAGCCAGGAACTTTTCAGCACCCCCTCGTACATACATACATACGTATGTACGTACATACATACATACATACATACATACATGCATACGTACATATATGCATGCATACATACATACATGCATGTATACATACATACATACATGCATGCATACATACATGCTTGTATACATACATGCATGCATACGTACATTACATACATGCATGCTTACATACATACATGCATATATTATATATTAGATATTGTGTGTATATATATAATCAATTTACAAAAGGTACCGTTAATTCTATTATTATCCAATGTCACTAATTTAAAAATGATAATAACAGAATTAACGATACTGGCGACTGTGTGTGTGTGTGTGCGTGTGCGTGTGTGTGTGTGTGTGTGTGTGTGTGTGTGTGTGTGTGTGTGTGTGTGTGTGTGTGTGTGTGTGCATTCCTCAGTCTTTGTCGAGGTGGATCATAGGCTCAGAGATCTAGCTGTCTTTGTAAGTATCGGCTACAAGAATGTTACAGACCAACGAGTGAACCGAAGCCTATGAAAAACAGATCAGTACATTCAGGTGTTTGCGATCGCCACGTTTCCGTCTGGAGAGTTTCAAAATCACCGATAGATTCACACACCCAATGGATCGTGTGGTAATATTGTTTGCATCGGCATATCGGAAGTATCTCTCGTTGCTGACATGGCGCGTTGACGCATGGTGTCCTGGAGCCATCTCTTGCACACAATTACACCTTAACATTCAATACACATCTGATCCCACCCGTCATTCAGCTTGATACCAATTTGGAACACCGGAAGAGAGTTCACTGAAGCATGCTCTGCAACTCAGAAGCAGTTCCCAAATGTGCAAGAATTTGATTCTATGTGTCGGTATGCACACATTCTGAATGTCTCTCAACAACTGTCGCATACCAATTTTGTTGCCTTTTTTAAACCGATGTAAAAAATACCAAATTCAGTATTCGATCCCAAACCGCGTCGTCCATATATCTCTAAAACAGACAGGATGCTATCAACAAATAAGGTGGATCCTGTGCTACTGGAGACGATCCTCTTGTCTGAGTCTATGCTGCTGCAGTTGCACAGTTGCACGATGTATGTTGTCAATAAATAGTTAGACAATCTCCTGAATTCCAGGCCACCTTATCGGTATGTTCACCTGTAACTAACTGACTTATGTCGTTGAAACTAGCATTGCATGCACGTGTTAAGGTCCTGCTTATCAGTCAGTTTGTCGACATTGCAGTACGCCGCAGATGCCAGGGGAGGTACATCAGGGGAGATACCGCAAAGCTGTTCTGCATCATGATGTGCATTCTGGTGTTACAATCGCTCAGTCATTCGCGCCATTTCTGCCTATTTTAGAAAGACAAATAGATGATGGCCTATGCCACTGACCAGCATAGAAGACAGGATATTCAAGACCCACGTCCAACGTTACGTGGATATCGGATAGCAGATTATAAAATATGCCGTTTGATTACTTCTTGGTTTGTTGTATTTCATATAAAAATCAAATTTTCACGTGTTGTCTTCCAAACCAATTTTGTTTAATAATGGAACAACTTGGTCCAAACCATCAGCAACAATGATTACTTATTGATTATTAGGTCCCATAGACCAATGATCCACTAATATTGGCATTGGAGTAATGATTCGCTAATACTGGAGTCGTGCAAGTACCAAACAGTGAGAGGCATTTGTATACTTTAAATCTCTTTATTGACACCCAAAGCGAAAACTGGGAGCCAGAGCGATTCTTTGTTGACTTTCGTATTTACAGTCACAAGGAGCGATCTCGGTGTAAAGTGTTAAAAGCTTTACTCATATTAGATTTAACCAAAACATCTGTCATCGAGTTTCTGTCCTGATTCACATACTGTTTAATACTTATGTATGGCAGTGTGTACTTGGAGATATAGTCGTTTTCTGTCGTTGACTGTTGCGATCGGACCACTTTCTGTGGGCGTTCTCTTGCGGAGGCTGGTGGTAAATACACCCGTAGTTACATAATTGGTTTATTCCATTTTAATTTTCTATAAATGTAATTAATTACAATTTTTATTTAATTAATTCAGTTTAATCTTTAAGTTAATTAATTTTTAACTCAACGTAATTTTTTCTGTTTCAATTCTATTTAAGTTTCATTAACTTCTCTTTTCAGAATTTATATAGTAGGTTTGCCTGTTTCATAAAATAGAGGAATGCCCTTGTCAAATGACGTTTGTGTTTACGTACAATACTAGTGTGTATAATTCAATTTACACTTTTTAGGGCAAAGTATGAACGTCACAACTAATGGTTATACTTAAAACAAGAGGGTCAATCACCTTGCCTTGTGTTGAAAATTTCTCAATACGAATTGTAAGATATTTGTTGCAGTATTTTTTCCTGGCGTCGAGTATATTATAATCAAGTATTCTCACTGAGACCATGCTATTCAGACAGTGTATCTAGAAATACAGAAAAAAAAAATTAATTCTTTTATTCTTTTATTTGTACTTATTATTTAGAGAATATTTGCTTAAAATGCCGCACAGCGGAATTGAATCAGAAATCTTTTTACATTGCTGTTGCTGTTTCACCACGTGTCAGATCGGATTGTTAAACAACTGTTTAACTTGTAGTAAAGAAAGATTCTGTACTTAGATTCGATTCGTCGCTAGCCTATTTTTAAAACGGCAGATTTTATTCCAGGGCGTTTTGACTGATTTTCCCACTACATGGACCATGGGTGCTTTTAGTGGAGTTCATTCAGTTACAAGCATTGCGGCCATATAACCCAGTACTTGAAGAGGACTTCTCTCGCAGATGTGGAGGACCTGTTAAAATAAAGGTTCATACTGACTGCTCTTCCGTCTCTGACTAAACGGTGAAGCAACAGAAATGTCATCTGATACAAGTATATACGCTTACAGAGGGAAAATATGCTTGCAATTTGGTAGTTTTGAATACATATACATGTACAACATTTGTGAGATTAGTTAGAACATTTATTGTAGAAAGTAACAACGTAGAAGAACAAGTGAATGCCTACAACATATTATAAATCTCTTATCTCTTAATCCTTTTTGCCCCTTGTGGAGCATAGGGCCTCAACAGTTATTTTCGACTTTTTGCGGTCATTGGCGTGTTTCTTGGCTGCTTCCCATGTCAGGTCGGTGGTCCTGAGCTCGTCCAAAATGCTCCGCTTCCATGTCTGCTTCGAGCGTCCTCGCTTCCTTTCCCCTGCGGGTTCCAGTCAAGTGCTTGTCATGTCACATTTGAGGGTTCTTTTCGCAGTGTGTGTCCGATCCATCTCCATTTCTTTCATCTAATCTGAACATGTATGGGCTCTT
>NC_068982.1:34558353-34559219 GCF_001194135.2 Octopus bimaculoides
TATATATATATATATATATATATATATATATATATATGTATATATATATGTATATATATATGCATATATATATATGCATACATGTGTATATATGCATATACATCCATACACACACTTATACACACGCACACCTATATATATTGCAGCTATTTGAAAGTGTTCTCTAGAATTATTAGTTTTCCATTTCAAGATATTCATGTTGGTTAATAACTGTTTAACCTACGATGACTTGGATTATAACTGAACATTTTTTTTTTCACATTCACTTTAACAAGCATACATACATACATTCATACACACACACACACACACACACACACACACTCACACACATACCTACATCCATATTTATATGTGTATGTATGTATGTGTTTGTGTTTGTGTGTGTGTGCATGCCTCTGTGTGTGTGTGTGTGTGCATGCCTCTGTGTGTGTTTGTGTGTGTGTGTGTGTGTGTGTGGAAAGTATATATATGCATGTATTCAAACAAATATTTTCATATAAATGCATGTATACACATACAGACAAAGACACAAACACACACATACACAAACACACCCACACATGCACACAAATACATGCACAAAACATTTACATCCCAATGATTAGCTTCACAAATATATGTATGAATATACATACATACACATCATCATCATCATTATCATAATCATAGCTTAACTTTCACTTTTCCATGCCTACATGGGTCGAATGGACTTTGTTGCGGCGGATTTTCTACGGCCAGGTGCCCTTCCTGTTGTCAACCGTCATCTCTTTCCAAGTACACACACAAAATCACTCAAACACACACACACACACACACACACATACACACACACACACACACACACACACACACACACACACACA
>NC_068982.1:34561902-34563514 GCF_001194135.2 Octopus bimaculoides
TTGTTTTATCATGGTCCGTTGCTGTTCTAGTTTTAGTTTGGATTTCATTTGTTTTATAGCTTTTGTTGTTTCTTCTTCTTCTTCTTCTTCTTCGTATTTGTTAGGTAGATTGATTTCTTGTTTGTATTTGTCAGCTTCCTTAAATACTATTATTATTATTATTATTATTATTATTATTATTATTATTATTATTATTATTATTATTTTTTATTTTATTTTTTCCTGGTGGCAAATAAAATAAATCATCATCATCATCATTATTATTATTATTATTATGGCGGCGAGCTGGCAGAATCGTTAGCACGCCTCTCACTACGTTCTGAGTTCAAATTCCGCCGAGGTCGACTTTGCCTTTCATCTTTTCGAGGTCGATTAATTAAGTACCAGTTGCGTAGTGGGGTTGATCTAATCGACTGGCCTCCTTCCCCAAAATTTCAGGCCTTGTACCTAGAGTAGAAAGGATTAGAAATAATAATAATGATTATAATAATTGTTATTATTATTATTATTATTATGATGGCCGCCATACTGTGAAGTCACCTATAGCATAGGTTGTCCACAATTCAAATTGGTCGGCTACACAGATCACAAATTTGTGATATGCTCAGTCTATTGAGAAATGA
Organism: Octopus bimaculoides; assembly: GCF_001194135.2. Classification (NCBI taxonomy): domain Eukaryota; kingdom Metazoa; phylum Mollusca; class Cephalopoda; order Octopoda; family Octopodidae; genus Octopus; species Octopus bimaculoides. Next base: position 34,562,526 of record NC_068982.1, read on the forward strand.
CCTGTAGACAGGGACTCGGTTACTGGAAGTTGAATGCGTCCTTACCGGCTCGCAAAGACTACAGGGACTGAATTAGCGAATTAGTTAAGCGGCAGTTAACGGAGACGCGACGTGGAAACAAAATGACGATGAAGTCTTTGACAGATCACGGCGGACGCGTAATACTCGGTTCTGAGCATATGTGTGCGGCTTTCCAGCAGCAATTTGCATTGCTGTTTGGAGAGGGTGATGGGTCGACGACGGTAGCGAACTTTACTTCGTATCAAGACGGCTTACCACAGCTCTCGGTGACGGACGCGAGATTCTGCGAAAAGCCGATTACAGCCTCTGAAATACAGAAGGCGATAAGCGATTGCACAAGTCACAAATCGCCCGGTTTGGATGGTCTGCCATACGAATTCTATGTTTTCATGCCATATTTATTTGGCAGTCTATTGGCAGATGTCTACAGTAACTTACAGCCGAACGGGAGAATTCCTAGTGCTGTTAGCCGTGGTGTAATAACACTGCTGAGAAAGAACGCCGACAATCGGGACGCGCTCGGGAATTTTCGGCCCATAACTCTGCTAAATACAGTTTAAGATTTTGGTCAAGGTGTTAACGAAAAGGTTTGCGCTTGTCATTGGTAGTATGGTCGCCTACATCTACTTTGTGCAGGTTCCTCTTTGGGAGAATATTAAAAAGCTGGGTGCCCCTGAAACCCAGGCTCTTGAAGTAACTGGTCCTGAAGCGCGATGGTATTGCTGGGATCCTTGGCATCATGCAGTGCCAACACGTTCTGGCATTGCTGTAGCTTTCAATGCCAAAATTTGGCACAATTCCTTGCAGGATCTTCCACATATATATTACTGCATACCTCTCCCGCCTTCGCTCCAGGGAGTCAAGCAGACTGCCTTCATATATATATATATATATACATATATATATATATATATATAAAACAAATTGAAAACAGATTTTGCTGTTATATATATATATATTATATATAT
>NC_068982.1:34564163-34564658 GCF_001194135.2 Octopus bimaculoides
TATATATATATATATATATATATATATATATATATGTATGTATGTATATGTGTGTGTGTGTGTATATATATTATATGTATATATGTGTGTGTGTGTGTGCACATGCATGTCTGTATGTACGCATGTATGTAAGGCGGTGAGCTGGCATCATGTTGGACAAAAGTACCCAGCGCATTTCTTCCGTCTCTTTACGAACTGAGTTCAAATTCCTCCGAAGCCAACGTTGCTTTCCACCCTTTCGAATTCGATAAAGTAAAGTAGCAGTCATGCACTGGAGTCAATTACATCGACTTTCCTCTCCCTTCAAAGTTACTGGCCTTGAAGCCTACCACGGAACACTGTCCTGTTCAGAGAGATTCTTGTAATCTCGGTCATTTATATGCCATGGAAACCAGATAAACGCCCTTAAGAGTCTTAGAGCTCAAGAAATACTGTGTATGTATAAATTGTGTATATTTATGCATATATATAAATACATTATATATATATATATAT
>NC_068982.1:34565768-34566702 GCF_001194135.2 Octopus bimaculoides
AGGCTCAGTCCCGCTGGGTGGCACCTTGGGCAAGTATCTTCAAGTATTGCCTCGGGCCAACTAAAGCCTTGTGAGTGGATTTGGTAGACGGATACTGAAAAAAGCCCGTCGTATATATGTATATACTTGTGTGGGTGTCTGTGTTTGTCCCCCCCCCACCACTATCGCTTAACAACCGAAGCCTTGAAGCTCTACTCTCTCCAGCGCCGCCGCGAGCGGTACATCATTTGTACGATGTGGAAAATATACCGCCAGCATTACCCAAGCGACCTGAACATTAGTTTCAAGGTTCATCCAAGGCTGGGACCACGAGCCATACGTCCCTGCCCAATTCATATTAACAACGTATAGGTACATTGTGGCATAATTTATTTTCCTCAACAGGCCCTGCCCTGTTTAACATTGTTCCGAAACAGAAAAAAGAGGAAAAGGATCCTATCAGCTTTAAACGGAGTCTAGACAGCTTTCTTCAAAGAATACCAGACAAGCCACCAATACCTGGATACAACTCACTCAATAAGAACTCACTACTTGAATGGACCATAGACCAAACTTGACTGTAAGAAGGATTTAGATAATCCTATCTGGTGGTGCTATTAAGTTAGACATGGCCTGGACCAATCTTTGGTCGAAACAAATCTAAGTTTTTATCACAACTACATAATCTAATGATCATATAGTTGTAGACATATCGGTAACAAATAAGAGACAAGATGGTCACGGCTTAAGGTCTTTCATCATAGGTTTCTCAGTCATTCATTATTACACTGAATCTAAGCAATAACACGATCAGAATATTATTGAAATTACTTTTACGTAAATATTTTCATAGCGATGTCATTTGTGTGCAATATCGATTAATTCTATACATTCAAACAATAGCCATATGAGTACAGTGAAGGTTTTCTTTCGTTTCTTTGCATTCGTTAACATG
>NC_068982.1:34567057-34571675 GCF_001194135.2 Octopus bimaculoides
ATATACATTTATTAAGGTGGCGAGCTGGCAGAAACGTTAGCACGCCGGGCCAAATGCTTAGCGGTATTTCGTCTGCCGCTACGTTCTGAGTTCAAATTCCGCCGAGGTCGACTTTGCCTTTCATCCTTTCGGGTCGATAAATTAAGTACCAGTTGCACACCAGTGTAATCGACTGGTCACCTCCCCCAAAATTTCGGGCCTTGTGCCTAGAGTAGAAAAGAATTGTTACCGAACCGGACAAAATTCTCAGCAACATTTCTTCCGGCTCGTCACGTTCTGAGTTCAAATCCCGCTGAGGGCGACTTTGTTTTTCCTCTTTTGTGGGTCGATAAAATAAGAACCGTTGGAGCACTGGTGGGGTTGAGGTAATCGAGTTCCCTTCTCCTCTAATTTGCTGGCCTTGTGTCAAACTTAGAAAAAGATATATGTGTGTATACATATACAGACACACTGTATACATATACAGACACACAGAGAAACACACATATATAATATTGCGTAGATAGGTGGGAAGTGCAGCATAGTACCCATGACCTTTTTCGGAGCTTCTGTGACAGCTGGAAGAAGTTATTCTTAGTCCGATGTTTTCATCTCTATCCTTGCAATAGAGTGGAGGGGCAACAGATTAAGCCCAACATCCAAGAACAGAGAGAGCTTTTCCGAGGTGTTTCCACATAGTTTCCGATCATGTCACAAGAAAAAAAAATGTATATTGAACTTAGGCGTTTAGATTTTTCTGTTTCAATAGTAAAACAGGTGCTATAACAATTCGATATATGTTGTGAAGAATGTATCTAGTATGGTGTTTTCAATATTTGGTTTTAAATTTCGTTAGCAAAAAAAACAAAAAAAAAACTACAATTTTTCTTTTCATCAGTTGTATCTGATCGTGTGTTGTATCTTACCAATAAGTTTAATCTTACTGTGATTCATGCACTGAAAGTTAGTCTTTGCACGATTACTTAAGAAAATATGCTTTAAAAAGACAATAAAGATAACAAAGAATAGAAAAAAAGAAAAAAGCAAAACAAAAACTGAACCCTAATTTTCCCTATGACAGTAGAATTCTGAGGCTGTTGGGGTTATTTGGCATAATCCTGTCTCTGAAGTCGACAGTTGAGGTTAACAAAATATGTAATTATATACAATGTCTCTTCCAACAATGACTTGCAATTAACCATTGTATATATATTTACCTCTTGATTAATTAGACTAATAAAAATTGATTGTCATTCTGCTTATAACGGAATATAAACCGTTGGTATGCCAGGCCTGGTGGACATCCGGTCGGCACCCTAGCGATTTTCGTAGCTGGAGGCTGCCTCTGCTTTACCTGATAACGATTGAGTCTAAATCTATTCTTTACAGAAAATATTAGCACGTTCCATGAAATAATTTGCAATTCGGTAAAAGGAAAGGAAAAAGAGAGAGAAGGGGGGGGGAGAGAGAAGGTAGGAAAGAGATAGCTGACTGCTGCCTGTGATGAATAGAATCAATACGATATATTGAACGTGTGCGTTATCTAACTATCATATTATGACTATTTTTAAAACAACTGCCCCGTCCGTCTGATCAGGTCAAAGTTGTATAATACTAGCTATCAGACAACTGCGTTTATAGTTTATAGTTATCAAGAAGTAGTCAATAGGAGAACCTTCAGAATACTACCATACAGGCTGTAGACTGGCTTCTTACGTTCGCCCACGTATCATAAAGTGTTAGAGATAGATAATATGTTCGTGTAGGTTTATAAAGCAAGGATATAGATTTCCCGCATCGGCATAGAGAACGACATGGATAAACGAGGTGATAATGTACCAAACAACAGTTTTAAAAGGCGGCGTTTCGTATCATGTCACCGCCATTGCGATGTATTTCTAGTCTAAACATTCAACAGTCAGTTAATGAATTTATCTAGCTTCTAAGCTGGAACTGTTTTTGTGATTTGCTGTAGCCCTCTTGGCAGTGTCATTACTATAAAACTGTTGTGTGTTTCGATAGCCTGCAGTGTTGAGTACGAGTTGTGTTGTGGAAAACCATTCTGGTGTATTCTTTATTCTAGTAAGTGTATTCTTTCTTCTGTGTGAAGACTGGCTTGTCAGTTGCATCTCGGTATTTCGCTAGTACTACTATGAAACCGTCACTAAGCCTCACAGTTACAGATATAAATGATTAAATCGACTTCGGTATATTCGAGTCGAGAGGAGAGCTTCTAAGAAATCTTTCAACCTGCAAATGATTATATCGAAATTTTCCTCAAACCACACCATGCTGTCTTTAAAGTAGAAGAATCCAGTGATATAATCTTAGATACACTATGTATAAGAACACAAACAAAATCATACATGGCGGCCAAGACAAGAACGCCTTTCATTATGGGTCTATGCGATCTGCATCAACCTCGGTTTAAAGATTACCTACATTAGAAATCAAAACTGACTCTGGGTAAATTTGAACTTATAAGTTTGAGGGATGAATCTAAATACATACAAACTGATGATTTCTTCTCTACCACTTCTGTCACTCCAGTACGTTGTTACCGTTTAGGAGTATCAGAAAAAGTATTGATTTCTGACACTGGTAAAATACCACGGTTTTGGAGGTTGGAGACAATCGATTAAATCAACGTACCCGTAATTAACTGATGATCATCTAATAGATTCCAGAAGGATGAAAAGCGAAACTGTCGCTGACCAGTTTTGAACTCGGAATGCAAAGGGACGTAACTAAACGTGATAAATGTTTTGTAAGTAACTCTATCGATTTTAGCAACACCTTTCTAAGTATTTACGGCGCTCTAAAAGTCAATATTAACTTGAACAAGTAATTATCAAAGTAGATATATCACTTCTGACGGTTCTCTATTGTTTTATCCATTTCAATAATATGGTATTGTTCTGAAATTTCGCTTTATATATAAAATTTCAAGGAAGCAAGTCTCAGGTTTGTGCAAAAGGATAAAAGGACTCTCGCTTTGAAGGTTATTAACAGCAATTTAAGGGAAATGGTTACAATTTACACAGGAAACTAATTCAAGGAATCAGCAAACTGAGAGTTAATGCATATAACATATATATTGTTATAACAATAAAGATAGACAAGTTATTAGATTCCTTTCGCTAGTTGCCGAATTTTAACTTCAGGAAACTTTTGATAGTTTAAGTCAGAAGAAACGAACTTATCAAACGTATCAACCTGAAACTCATGGTGGCTAACTCCCAGATTGTCAGATTGATGCCGTTAATGTTAGGGCTGAACCGCTGCAAGTCTACGTCTGCAGGAAACATGTAGATGAGAATGGAAATTCTAGAGAGTTCAGAGATACATTCTAAGAAGGAAAGATTATCCATAGTGATTGGTGACACAGAATGGGTGACAAGTAGGAGAGGCAGATGCGTTGGGTAGTCTTTGTGGCTGTGGTATGGAACTACTTAGCTCTGAAGAACAGAAATAGAATGTAGAAGTCGTTCCTCAGTGGATGAGAAGTTGGTGTTTATGAATAAATCCTTTGGATGGGTTTAGCATATTTTGTGGGCATCAGTTGCGTAGTTTCAATTGTGGGAGTAGTATTTCATCGAAAGACTCACTTAAGTTTTGTAGACAGTCAATAGCTATTCAGGAATGAAATATGTTATGGTTCTGAACAGGAAGGCTAGTTTTTGGACTGTAGTTTTTGTCACAGTAATAAGAGCACTACAACAATTTCCGGCACACAAGCCGACGTAGTGTATAGTGTATACAAGAAATGTAAACATTAAAACATCGTCACTATCTTTCCAGATTCTGTCGCATTTCACATGGAATTTTTGTCCTCAAAAAGCCGTCTTGGAGTATATAAGTAAACCTACCTCTTTTGATTGTAAATCTTGGTCTGAAAAATTCGATTTGTATGCTGAAAATACGGTTTTTGAGTTCGTTTGTGAAAGCCCCGAGGAAATTTGCATGGCTGGATACTGTTAAATGTAGAAATATGTAAAATCATTGTCTGAATACGTGATTTACAACACAGCTGGAATCGATTTTGTATTTTAATCACTTCAGAGTCATTAAATAAAGTACAAGTTATAAACTGATGGAGATTCTACAGATTGTTCTTTTTTATCATAAATTATTGGTATTTTGTCCGGCGAAAAAAAAACAATATTTTATATCAATGCAGTCAGATAAAATGGTTAGTAGCATTTCGTCTGTCTAGACATTCTGAGTTCAAACTCCGCGGATATTGACTTTGCCTTTTATCTTTGCGGGGTCCCTAAAACAAATACCAGTTGAACACTGGGGGTCGATGTAATCGACTTGCTTCCCTCCCTAAAGTTGCTGACCTTGTGCAAAATCAATATTTATATCAATGAAGAGTGTGCGTCGAGTTGTTGCAAACAATGTAATGCTGATCGATGTGTTTTAACGAATTTAGTTTTGTGTCACTATATTTTGAGTTCAAATCTCTGCACCGTAACTTCGTCTTTAATTGCTTCGGCTGTCGATAAAATAAGAACCAGTACTGAAATACTACCAATCGATTATAATCCTTCTCATACGAAATTTGGATCTGGACCTAATCAATAGAATGCAACATGTGTGTGTGTGTATGCGTGTGTGTGTGCGTGTATGTATATAT
>NC_068982.1:34571850-34574434 GCF_001194135.2 Octopus bimaculoides
AGATGCCTTAGTAAATTTTTAATACTTTTTCTGTAGTTCCTGTTACATTTAATTCATACAAACAGAAGTCACAGACATGAGCTCCATACATACCTACATTAGTATACAGAAGGAAGAGAGAGAGAGACGGAGAGAGAGAGAGAGAGAGAGAGAGTGATCAATGTGGGGTATAATAGTTAAAAACTGGACCCGAAGCCACATGGTCGCAAAGCAAGCTTCTTGTTCCCTAAACCATACCTGAATTCTGAAGCCGATTTTCTCCAAAACAACTGAAAGACTATAAGGCAATGAAATTGCCGCTGTTGTGAGTTACATTCTTCCTGGTTCCAACTCTTCCTATTCTTTCTCCGGAGTCGACCAATATAATTATTTAAAATTTTGGCACAAACTAGTAACCTCTTCCCCAAATGGTCAGGGATTACTCGATTACACAGACCCCGAAAAAAATGAAAGGCAAAGTTAACCGCGGTAGCATTTGTACTCAGAACGTAAACAGCCGGAAGAAATGCCACTGAGCATTATGTCCGTCGTGCTAACTCACCGCCTTAGAGTCAATCAATATGATTATTTCTGCTATAGGCAAAAGGCCTCAAATTATGTGGGAGAGGGCTAGAAGATGACATCGATCCCAGTGGTCAACTGGTTCTTTATTTTATTAAATCCGAAAGGATGAAAGACAAAGTCAACTTCAGCGAAATTTCAACTCAAATTCTTTCCAATTTTTGGCACTAGGTCCGTAATTTTGAGGGAAGGTGCACTGGATTATATCGGTCCCAGTGCTCAACAGGTACTTATTTTATCAACTCTAAAAAAGAAAGAAAGCAAAGTCGACTTCGGTGGAATTTGAACGTAAAGAGCCGGAAGAAATGCTACGAAGCTCTTTGTCAGATGTGCTTACGATTCTGCCAACTCGCAGCCGTAGAGTTAATCAAAATGATAGCCGAAAAAATTTGTAGTTTACTCAGTCGGCCATACATTTCCGGTACAAAACTTATTCTTACGCATAAATAAGAAACCTTAATTTATTAATAATTTCACTAAAATGTTGATAAAAAAAACGGAGTAGTGGAGTGTCAAATTGAGACCGACCATGTGCCTCAGTGCCCAATCCTGTCAACGCTTCGCAACAATATCCAATTTAATGAATAAATCTAAAAGGCAAAGCACTCCACTCCTCTATTTTAGGTTTTGGAAAACAAATCTTAATACGTTCAGCAGATCTTCAGATGAAGGCATTAGATACCAGTTAAAAGAAACTAGATTAATTACGGTATTTGAATTACTTGAGGTTGTCTGCCTTTTTTCTTTTTTTCTCCCAATGCTTATGATAACAAGCTAGTGCTATGTTATCCGATGACAATTAAAAATTGGAATAGCTAACACGCTTTCTTCGAACCTTGGAAACTCTAAGCTCTGAAATGACAAAAGGTTGGCTGGGAAAATAACTTAGATTATCATATTGTCAACGTGAAAAACATAACCAGCAAATTTGGCTTTCCGCTTCAACTCACTTCTTGGTCGTTAACTTTCATAAGGTCGTTGAGAGCGCACCCGTCAAGACAACCCTGAGACTAGTTTACAACCTGAAGGACTTCTAATGTTACATATTTTGTTTACATATGTTTTATCTTATGAAAAATATATTTATCAGAGTGCTAATTTTTTCCTGGACAATATATATGATACAATTTGGGTAGACAGAATCACGCACATATGCTCATTATATATATATATATATATATATATATATATATATATATAGATAGATAGAGAGAGAGAGAGAGAGAGAGAGAGAGCGAGATAGATAGATAGATAGATAGATAGATAGATAGATAGATACACACACAAACGCACACACACACACACTGACGCAGGTATAGATATGTATATATAATTGGGCGGGGGGATGATGAAACTCGAAGCAGATGAAACTATAAATAATAGCCTGGAAGTATTGAATTAAGAAACCGTTAGGATAGAAAATGTCGAAAGTTAACCATGAGATAACAGAGTGTGTGTGTGTGTGTATATATATATATATATACGCACACACATTGTATGTGCGTACAAAAATACACACACATGCACATGTATATGTGATTTTAATATTACATGAAATGACTTAAGTACTTTCGGCACTTTAGTCTATTCATGCAACGTTAAAATCAAAGCCATATAATATTGCTTTCAAATTTTGGCACAAGACCAGCAATTTCCGGGGAGAGGGAAAGTCGATAACATCGACCTCAATGCTCAACTGGTACTTAGTTTACTGACCTCGAAAGGATGAAAGGCAAAGTCGACCACGGTGAAATTTGAACTCAGATCGTGAAGATGGACGAAACGCCGATAAGCATTTCTGTCCGGCGTGCAGTCGATTCTGCCAGCTCGCCACCTTAAAGCCAAATGATGTTGAAGGAGAGTACATATAAGAAACCCACACACCTACACACTCACACACAAACACACACACACAAACATATATATACATATATACACACATATATGTATAAATAAATAAATAAATACATACATACATACATACATACATGCATACATACATACATATATATATATATATATA
>NC_068982.1:34575554-34576305 GCF_001194135.2 Octopus bimaculoides
ACACACATATACAGTGAAGGTGCATGGCGTACTGGTTAGGGCATTCGGCTGACGATCGTAATTTCGTGAGTTCAATTCCTTGAGCAAGACACTTTATTTCACGTTGCTCCAGTCCGCTCAGCTGGCAAAAATGAGTAGTACCTGTATTTCAAAGAACCAGCCTAGTCACACTATGTGTCACGCTAAATTTCCCTGAGAACTACGTTAAGGGTACACGTGTCTGAGGAGTGCTCAGCCACTTGCACGTTAATTTCACGACTAAGCTGTTCCGTTGATCGTATCAGCTGGGACCCTCGTCGTCGTAACCGACGGAGTGCTCCTTTATATATATATATGTGTGTGTGTGTGTGTACACACATATATATATATATATGTATGCACACACACACACATATTTCATATAACCGTGATAAGAAAGATCAAGAGGGTGATAAAAAATAGAGAGAGAGAGAGAGAGAGTAAGGTGAGAGAAAGAAACAAAAGGAAAGGGTGGGGGTGATGAGTGAATTCTTGTCTAATTTGGAATTTCATGGTCTCTAAAACTAAACTGGGCATTTAGTTCTGATGGAAAGAAGCTATTTCTTTTATTGCTGTGAAAAATGAAATATTTGTCCTTTTGGCATTATCGAGATATTCCAGCTGGAGATGCTTACCATATTGTATGAGAAACAAAGCGTTAGATTAAAAGAGAACGAAACAGAGAGAGAGAGAGAGAGAGAGAGAGAGAGAGAGAGAGAGAGAGAGAGAGAGA
>NC_068982.1:34576315-34580070 GCF_001194135.2 Octopus bimaculoides
AGAAGGAGAGAGAGGGAAGAGAGAAGGGGGAGATGGATATAAAGAGGAGGGAGAGATATAGAGATAGATGGAGACAAAAAGAAAAGTTGCATTATCTGAAGAAGGAGGGGTGTATATGAAAGATGCTTGGAAATTTGGAAATGATTTACTGCTCACTGGGGAATTTTCATACGAGCAAAAATATCCGATCTAATGAACACAATTTACTAGTTAACCTTACTACTGAATCAAATGAACAACGCTTTACTAAATTAGATACCCAAGTGACTTACTTCATTTAAGAGATCAATTTAAACACACTAAGGGGTGTGTGTATATATATATATATATATATATATATATATGCATGTCGTATGATATGTGTTTGTGTGTGTGTGTATATATATATATATATATATATATATATATATATTTACATATGAGTGTGTGCAAGTGGGTATACATGTGTGTATATGTATGTATGCATGTATGTATGTATTATGTATATATGTGTATATATACATACAAATGTATGCGATGTCGTGTAGTGAATATTAAATTAGCCTTGTCCTCAAGATCTCTACCCCCGCCCCATTCCTTGTTAGAAATACTTCATTATCAACAGGAGCTTCTTGTAAGCAAGCTACAATGAATTGCACGGTGACTAGAAAACGTCAGGACCGTTGGTAGTGAAAAGGTTCTATTTATTTTTTTCCCTCCCAAGAGATAATATGCTTAACTAAGCATATTTCCTTATTAGGTCACATAATTGACGTTGTCGTAGCTTGGACAGAAAACATGATAAAATAAACAACAAAAATACCAACAAATACTAATTCTCCCATCATTATTTTCTTAATTATTGTTTCTTTTTCTCTTTGTGCTCTCTAATAATTACTTTCACGGATGCTTGGGTGGGACAGCGAGATGTTGTTACCCTAAGGTATCTATGTACACATTGCTGAACCGGGCCATTTGAAAATAAGTGTCCAGGCAACAGTCAAAACTAGTTCTGAGGATAAGATACAAATCGCCGACCACGCAGACGATTGTTTTTTGCTCTATTCACCGGGTCATACCATCCAATAGTTGTTAAACTTGGTAATAAATTCGTATTTCAGGTGATGGTGTGGTAGAACCAGTTGAATCCCGGATTGAATGTCCAGCTACATTTTATTTTCTTACATAATATTGATTTCAAATTTTAGTATAAGGTCAACAATTTCGAGGAAGGTAGTGGGAGGGGAGTCAATTACATCGAATTTATTATTATTTATTTATCGACCCCGAAAGGACGAAAGGCAGAGTTATCTTTGGTGGAATTTGAACTCAGAATGTAAAGACGGACAAAATACCGCTGAGCATTTTGCTCGGCGTGCTAATGATTCTGCCAGTTCGCCACCTTAATTTTCTCGCAATATTGGTTTCAAATTTTGGCTAACTCGGGGGAGGAGGAAAGTCAATTACATTGACCACCAGTACTCAACTGTTTCTTGTTTTATCGACCCCATGACAATATACCGCTGAGCATTTTGCCCGGCGTGCTAACGTTTCCTCGAGCACGCCACCTTTAATTTTGTCGCAATATCGGTTTCACATTTTATTGGAGATTTAATTTTTACTTTCCATTTCACACTAGAATCACTGATATTCGTAGACATATACAGTCTTTAGCCCACTTGGCCACGACTCTTACTTACAAATATGTAGTTTTGCTAATAATATACGAAATCCTTTGCTATTTTACATTATATAACAGTTGCACCACAATGTAATGTAAGAGCGTGGTCAATCAATATACGAAAAATAACAGAAAATTCTTCTGTTAGCAAAGAAGCTAAGAATAGACTGCAATTTCTTAGAATCGCATGGAGCACAGTGGGGTCATAGGGTTATCATATCATCTCTATTTTGGTTGTGATATCATTTTGGAATAATTCTTAAATTTTATTTTATACAACATAACAATATTGTTTATAAATGTTCCCCCATCTTGCCCCTACTAAATTTTCACTGTATTAACATCTTAAATTTCTTAGTGTCATACTCCTTTAACTGGAAATTAACATCATGATTTAAAGCCTACCCCTACGCTGACTCTTTTTTATAGACAGTTATTTCTATCAAATTGACTCTTCCTAATGTCTTATTTTCTTTCTCTTGGGGAAAAGGGATACCTATGATAATATTTATGACCATATCTAGCCATGAGTTGTCAACTCACTCTTGTTCGTTATTCAAAATAGACCCAGTCTTCTATTCTTAGATTTAATAGACGATAAAGAGATAAATAAATTAGAAACGAATTACAATCCTTACAACCCTCTGACCACACTATGCTCCATGTGATTCTAAGAAATTGCAGACTCTTCTTAGCCACTTTGCTACAATAGCGACAACATGAATTTCTTCCATCTTCTTACTCTGTTAATATATTTAACAAAAAATTATATTAATGTGTCCTACTTGTTAAAAAATTCTATATGTTGCGCAACTGAAGATAGCACTACATTTAAATTGATGTAATGATTGATTTGTTCAATTAAATGGAGCCACTTGAAACGGTCGTACTGCATTACTACTTGATATCCTGTTGCTTATTTTAATTATATATATATATATATATATATATATATATATATATATATATATATATATATATATATATATATATATATGTATGTATGTATGACTGGCTTATTTCAATTTCCGTCTATCAAATCCACTGAAAAGGCTTTGGTCGAACAGGCTATAGTAGAAGAAACTTGCCCCAGTTGCCACGCAGTGGAACTGAACCCTGAACCATGTGGTTGGGAAGCAAGTTTCTTACCACACAGTCACGCTTGCCCCTATGTTGAGAATGTTACCATGTCTTTTCCAAATCTAGCTGTACATTATTCAATATTGTAGCATTAAATTTGACCCATAGGTGTGAATTAAAAGATATTTCAATGCTGGAGATTTCATTGTGATTCTCAATTGAGTTTTTTTTTTATGCAGTGAGAAACCAGTCCTTGGGTTACAATTTTTGAAATTTCATGCATCTGAGAATGTCAGGAGAGATCGTCCGGAATTGTGAAATCCAGTATTTGTAGCAACAGTATTTGTAGCTACTTTTACAAGCAAATGTTTTCGCCATTTCTGTCCATAGAAGCACTTTAAGATTGAAGCGAAGTCTCTGGGTAATATGTGAATGAGTCTGTGTGTGGAGTATTAGGAAGGAGCGAAGTGTGAAGAGCAGTATTATCTTTATAGGTGTGAATATTGTTAGAGGTGTCAGCAGCAAGTAAGTCCTTAATGTACAATGTGAAAAGTGTGTGTGATGCTGTTAAGTCTTGGGACGCACAAAAGTTAATTTGATGTGAGTCAGAAGAGCCACCATCTGTACATGCTAAGAAAAGATAATCTGACATGAAGCTTCTGACAAGGGTAAGAAAGACCACATAGACGAGTAATTTAATTAGGAGATTAACGAACACTATGAAAGCTTCTTCACCAATGGGATCCAAGCACTACAACACCAATGGAAGAAGTGTGTGGACTGCAAGGTGGACTATGTTGAAAATAAACCTCATTTGGTCACATTCCATGAAAGTATCTTGGTCAGCCTATGCACTTTTCAACCAAACCCCGTATGTGTGTGTGTGTGTGTGTGTGTTGAGTGTGTGTGTGTTGAGTGTGTGTGTGTTGAGTGTGTGTGTGTTGAGTGTGTGTGTGTTGAGTGTGTGTGTGTGTTGAGTGTGTGTGTGTTGAGTGTGTGTGTGTTGAGTGTGTAT
>NC_068982.1:34580442-34581518 GCF_001194135.2 Octopus bimaculoides
ATATTGGGTCGTTCCATAAATAATGCGGTTTTTTCAAGTCGGATGGGGACAGGATAAACTACCTGCATCAACTTGCTATAAAAGCAGATAGTAATGTTACCTTATCCTTATTCTTAGTGCAAGTTTTGAAGAGTGCAGTTTGATTTTTAACAGTTATTTTTTTCAAAGCTATAATGGAAATGGTAAAGGAGCATAATCGGCATATTTTACTTCATGAGTTCAATAGAGTCAACAACACAACGGAAAGTGTGAGGAATATTAATGCAGTATATGGGGATCGGACAATAAGCGTAAGCCAGTGTCAACGGTGGTTTCAGAAATTCCGAGCCGGGATCTACAACCTAGAAGATGAGCCTCATCATGGAAGATCTGTAGAGCTCGACGAGGACGTCCTGCAAACCCTGGTGGAACAAAATCCCATCGTAACTGTTGAGGAACTGGCAGATAAGCTTGAATTTGGTCACTCAACCATTCATCGACACTTGTGTGCCATAGGAAAAGCCAGAAAATTGGGTCAATGGGTTCCTCACAAACTTTCCGAGTCAAATCGCGTGCAGAGAGTTAATGTTTGCTCTTCTTTGCTGTCACGTCTCACGAATGAACCGTTTTTGGACTGAATAGTGACTGGTGACGAGAAATGGGTTCTCTATAAAAATGTCAAGCACCGAAGACAGTGGGTATGGAAAAGAGAAACACCGTCACCCCAGGCTAAAGGGGTCTTCACACATGTAAGGTGCTGTTATCTCTTTGGTGGGATATGAAAGGTTTAGTCCACTTTGAACTTTTAAACCCAAACCAAACGATAACAAAGGAGATCTAACTGCATGGAGCTTGAGCGGCTTAAGTCAACGCTAGAAGAAAAACGACCATCTTTGGTTTCAAGACGAAAGGTGTTCATCCATCAGGATAATGCTCGGCCACATACAACGAGGATGACATTCGAAAAGCTAGAGCAGTTTGAATGGGAAACGATGCCCCAGCCACCATATTCGCCAGACATTGCCCCATCTGATTATTATATATTCCGCAGTCTTGAAAATCATTTGGACGGAAAAAATATGAATTCTGTAGACGAG
>NC_068982.1:34581768-34584298 GCF_001194135.2 Octopus bimaculoides
TATAGATATATATAGATATATATTGGGTGGCCCGGAAAGTTCGTGCTGATTTACAGTAGCTTACCTTTCGAGTTATTTGCCATGAAACCACCTCAATTCTGGGAAGAGGGTATTTTCAAGTTAATGGAAAGATGGAGACGCATTGTGCAACAAAATGGTTCATATTTGGTTGATTAAAAATGTAATGGCAAGTATTTATTAACGTTTTTCTTTCCTTTAAAATCGGCATGAACTTTCCGGACAACCCAATATATATATATATATATATGTGTGTGTGTGTGTGTGTGTAAACGGGATGGGATACACATGACATTCAACGTAAACAAAATTAATAATCATAGCTGTCTTTTATAATGAAAACTGATTTCCTATCTCCTAGTAAGGCGGACATTGATTTAGGAAACATTTAGACTTTATACTTCCAGTGATATTCGGAACAAAGCCAACACCTTTAAGATCTGTTCTCCCTAACATGCGGCGAATTCTTTTTTATTGCTATCATCCTAACCTTTATTTCTATACGTTGCTTCTTTTCTTTCTCCTTGTACTCCTTCAATCTCTCTCTCCCTCTTTCTCTCTCTCTCTCCCCCCTCCCCCCTCTCTCTCTACGTGTCTATCCTTTACATACACACATTGATGTCTTTTATTTAGCAGTATTACCTCACCAACAACCATCTGTTGCAGAGGAATTTCAGAAGGCGTTGCAAAGCACGCGCCCAGACGTATTCATACACATTCACCCTCAAACACACACACACACACACACACACACACACACACACACACACACACACAGAGGCACACACGCACACATACAAACACACGCACGTATATGTACACACATACGCTTATGTATGTGTATATATGCATAACCATAAAACACATGACACTCATACACGTATGTTGTACGAGTACATGCGTATATATGTATATGTGTTTGTATGTCTGTTTGAGCGTGTGATTATTTGTTTATATTCACATAAGTATACATGAATGGAGATCTATACAGGTATGTAGGTACGTATAACGATAAGTATATTCTCCCTGTCGTTATACCTACCTACATGTATGACCACCAAATTTATTGAATAAATTTCAGTAAAAGAGTACCTTCTTTCTGGCTTGGAGAGAAATACAATATATTTCACACGCTAAAACCCCATGGACTGGCAGAAAATGTATATCATCGGACCAAATAGTAGCAGTCTCGAACTTCAATGTCCTCAGTCAGCTCTTATTATTGGGTAATTTTAAGGTGGCGAGCTGGCAGAAACGTTAGCACCCCGGGCGAAATGCTTAGCGGTATTTCGTCTGTCTTTACGTTCTGAGTTCAAATTCCGCCGAGGTCAACTTTGCTTTTCATCCTTTCGGGGTCGACAAATTAAGTACCAGTTGTGTACTGGGGTCAATGTAATCGACTAGCCCCTTCCTCCAAAATTTCGAGCCTTGTGCCTAGAGTAGAAAAGATATATATATATATATATATATAATTAGTGTACATTTAAACACATAAGAGGTGCCTTGACGGGACACCTAACATGCTAGGAGGATCAGTCAAAATCCCAACCACGCTTAGGATTAATTTCGAAGGGAATAAAAACTAAAAACATTTACCATATTTTGTTACCGGACCATGATTTCGAACTTTAATTAGCAAATAAAATAATTTGCTAGGCGAAGTTATCATCAGCGGGTACGCCAAAGATTAACATATAATTATGAGGCAAAATAGCTCATGTCTCATCTTTATATATTATAATTTTTCAAATCCACCGCGCAAGCGCAGCTATTGTCTGTAGCAAATAAAAATGTCGACTTACTTCAAAATTACCAAAATCATATTACGAAAAATACGTAGGGTAGGAAAATTATAGAAATCTTTCTACCAGTGGCCTAGCATGCAGAAAGTAGTCAAAACACTATATATTATTCATGTAAAATTAGTGTACATTTAAACACAAAAGAGGCGACCTCAACAGGACACGTAGCATGCTAGAAAGAACAGTCAGAATCCAAACAACGGTTAGAGGCAATTTCCAAGGGAATGAAAAATAGAAACATTTACAATATTTTGTAACCGGACCATGATTTCGAACTTTAATTAGCAAGGCGCAGTTTTTGTCGGCAGCAAAGGAAAATGTCGACTTACTTCTAAATTACTAAGATCATATTAGGAAAAATATACAGGGTAGGAAAATTATAGAATTTTTTCTACCAGTGGCCTGTCTTGCAGAAAATAGTCAATAGACTATATATTCATATAAAATCAGTGTACATATATATATTCTTTTATATCTTTGAAATGTTTCAGTCATTTTTATTTTTTTACACGTTTCAGTCATTTGATTGTGGCCATGTTGGAGCACCGCCTTTAGTCGAACAAATCGACCCCAGGACTCATTCTTTGTAAGTCTAGTACTTATTCAATCGGCCTCCTTTACCGAACGGCAAAGTTTCGGAGACGTGAACACACCAACATCGGTTGTCAAGCGATGATGGAGACACACACACACACACACACACACACACA
>NC_068982.1:34585253-34589148 GCF_001194135.2 Octopus bimaculoides
TATATATATATATATTATATATATTATATATATGTATATATATATATATATATGGAACGTCTTATTGAACTAATTGTAATCTAATAAGGCTACATTAAGGAAAATTTAATTAAATATGTAATTAGATTTATTGTGAAAATGTAATTAAAAACATTGAAGCAATAAATAAAAATGTATAAATTGGCCTTTAGGCCTATTCGGCACGATTTGTGCTGTACATGAATTTTTTATATTTCAGAAATGTCGCAAAAGGGAATTTTCTTTTCAGGGATACTTTCGTGACAAGTTATGAACATTAATAAAATATAATTTAAATGATATATATAATATGATATAATACGACATAATATGATATAATATAGCAACATAATATAATATAATATAATATAATATAATATAATAATATATTATTATACAATATAATGTATACAATATAATATGCATATATGCATATGAATACACGCCATCACACATAGACACACGCATACACACACATCACACACACTCACAGGCACAGACACACGCTCTCTCTCTCTCTCTCTCTCTCTCTCTCTCACACACACACACACACATACATACAGTAATACCGAATATATAGAGAATGAGTGCTCTGCACTGTATTAGTGGGATAAATATTCTTTATTTGTGGATTAACAAGGCAACCAACGGTTTCATGTAACACGCATGAACAATTAGGAAAATCTCTTGACATGAGCGTACTGGGTGCCTTGTTAACCTACAAATAAACTATATATAATATAATGTTATATTATATAATATATTCTAATATAATATATAATGTAATGTATGTAATATATATATATATATATATATAATGTAATATATGAATAATGATATCTGTGTGATAATAAATGGAGCAAAACGCATATAAACAAAAATTCCTTTAATTCCTACATATGTTTCAAAATATATGTGCACTCTACTCCAAAGAAGTAAAAGGTGCTGGAATTGCACATATATTCATCATCAAGCAAGACAAATGCGAAATGATAAGGTTATGTACGAGTTATAATATTATAATGTAATATATATATACTATACACAGAAACACAAATACATACACACGCACACTTGCACATTCATAATTTCACTTCTACTAGCAGCTATCAGAAAAAAACTCCACTAACAGTACCATGCTCATTTCGTAAGAATAACACGTTAACAATTATATAATGAAAGATAAATTTTTATTTATTTTAGCTTATATTCTACTTTGGCAACAGAACTAAATTGTTTTAGAAGACGATGGAAACGTTATAAATGACTAATACTATTGGACAAATAACAAAATACATCACAGTATTCTAGTATGCCTTAAATTTTGGAAATTATGTATCTTGTCAAAGGAATTGATTTCTTTAGCTCTTTCCGTGGTTTGCATCTTAAAAAAAAAAACTCAATAAAAGTATGAGCTAACTTGAAAGACTATGTGAATGCTCGATCTACTAAAAGTAGGAGCTAAGATTTTTTTGCAATCTTATCCCAAAGTTTTCAGAAAGATGAAGGACAGGTAACATGCTTTAAAACATAAAAGGATAGTCAAGAGTGTAATGCAGTCCATTACAAATCGATCCAGTTTGACCTACGATACAATGCTTAACTATAGTCACCACCTTTCAAGGACGTGCCCCAGCATGACCGTAGTTCAATGACTAAAACAAGTAAAAGAAAAGAATAAAAGAAAACGCCCTTGAAAAGATGAACGAAAATGTATCGGAACTCATAATTCCATCTTCGCTGGAATACCATTGGTTACTTTGTTATTAAGTAGTTTGTTGGCAATAAATCAGCAGTATATCTCTTTTCTGACTACAATCACTAATCGTATACCCGCTATACCGTCGGTTTGAATGCACTTTAAAGCGCTCATATAAAAGACAATCCCGCTATTATTGACTGCATACACAAGCACCAGCATAGGGAATACTGGTGGAACATTTCTATCAAAACTTATATCAAGTGTAAACATAACAGGCCAGATATAGTTGTTTGGGAGAGACAAGAAAAAATGTAACTGCCCTATTGACGTGAATATTTCTTTGGAAAATAGAAAAAGGATAACAATGGACAACTGCTTCGAAACCTTCAGTTTTTATATTCAGATTATAAATTCACTTTTATACCTATAATAATTGGTGCAATTGGTTTTGTTACTAAATCCCAAAGTGACAAACTGGAAAAGTTAAAGTTTCCAGATAAAGAAATCAAGTAGCTAACATGCACATTGCAAATAAAATTTCTAAGTGGAACAGTAAAAATAAGCAAGACTTTTCTCATGTTCAAATGGAGCTTTGTATCTCTGTTAGAAACCAACTCCTTTACAGGAAGAATTCAAATAATTGAAAATAGAAAATATACATACATGCATTCATATAAGCATATATATTTAACGTTAGCGTCTTATGAAGCTAAATTTATAAGTTCTAAAATTGCAGCAGAATATGTTGCTGGGCAGTTTAGTTTGATGGTAAAACACTTGACGCGTAATCACAGAGATGTGAGTTCGAGTCTCATGGCTGGCCAGTAGCGTATTTTTCTGCAATAAATGGATAATTTATCCTGATCACACTATTTATAGCATTATCACGGGTTTGAGAAATAAATTTATTTCTGTTCTTACTATATATATTTTCAATATAAAGTGTGTCAGAAGTTAATATTTTCCGCTCATTTATTTTTTTTCTATAGACGTATGTTATAGTCTCAAGTAAATAAATATATTTACACGAATATTTATTGAGCATTCTTGTTGAAAGATGTCTTACTAAGACTAAGTATGAAATGCTCTGTGGAGGACTCATGTTGAGCACGTTGGACTAGTTTTTTCTCAGGAGCCAGTTTCTTTCTGTTGAGTATAAAAATATTTGTTTTTGCAGCACATTTGTCAATTTCTATTCAATTCCACGTGACTACTGGTTACAGGGAAAATCTGTCTTTTACATCTCTAATGAAAGATATTCTTCTGTAGAGGAAGAATTTCTACGAAACAAGAACGTCTCGCACATTTTCTTAGATCATGTATCAGAGGTTGGCTCTTCCATTTATTGTAGATAAACTTAGGTCGTAGTACCAAGTAATTCATAATTGATACAAATATTTGTTGAGTACTTTTGGCGAAAAATACCCCACTAATGTTATTTATGATGTACCATGTGGAGCACGTATGTCTTATTCCAAAGTGCTTGTATATGTATGTATGTATGTATGTATGTATATATGTGCGTGTGTGTGAGTAAATATGTATCTGTAAAAACATATATTTGTATATATATATATATATATATATATATATATATATATATATATATATATATATATATATATCAGAGAGAGGAAATTTGGCGAGTGGAATGTAACCCAGACAAATGTCAAGTTTCGGTGAATTTCGAATTCCGTTTGCACTTGATATACTTTGCAATACTCAAGCATAATTTTTCATTTCCAAAACGCAGCAGGAAGCCTCAAGTCTACTCGATCTCTAAGAAAACGAACCAAAATTCTAACAGATTTCTCAAAATGCTTCCATACACTGTCGTTGCTTAATTCTATTTTAATGAATCATTAACAAACTTTTAGTGAGTCTACAGTCGTTATTATTGTTGCAGTTTAGTCCAGTCAGCTTAAGCCGAGCCTACCTGTGTTGAAAGGCATTCCAGTTATGACCATCCCACCTGATTCTTATATGTAGGAAACGTATGCCCTCATTTTCCAACGTGTCGGTTTTTTGTTTTCAAATTTTTATTCTTAGATGGTTGGGTACGACGTAATCTTTTTTTAGACTGCTGTCATGCTGAAGTACCGCCTTGAAGGGTTTCAGTATTTATTTCATCGGTCTTACTTGCCGAACCGCTAAAGGACGGGGGTCATAAACAAA
>NC_068982.1:34589431-34590140 GCF_001194135.2 Octopus bimaculoides
TATATATATATATATATATGGGAGAATATACAAATAATAACAACAGACGAGGACAGGTGGTGTAAATAACAAAAGGATATATTAGTATGACGCTCGGGAATACGGAAAGTCTTTGACGTTTCGAGCTACGCTCTTCAACAGAAAGAATACGGAGACAAGGAGAAAAACACGGAGAAAAAAAATTGAATAGTGTTCAGTCAACGGTCAATCATAATAATATATATATATATAGCCTGTAGATGAGAGTTAAGAAAGTCCAGTATACGAAACACATGCGAGCGCTCAAATGAATTTGAACTTAAATTCCAACTTCTCGCATTTGCTAACCTTTTCTTCAAAGGGAGGTCAGACTTATTGTAAATAACCTCGTTGCAAACCTATGACTTCATGCATAAATCACCTGCAAGTTATGATTGTTACATACCTCTTGGCTTCCTGAGACAAGTGAGATTAGGTATTTTATAATTTCCATATATGCATATTTTGGTTTTAATTCGGTATTTCTTATGCTTCCTGTATATATCTATATCTATGAAGCCTAATTGTATTTATCTAACTTATTCCTTGCTGTCACTGTTTTTCTTTCTTTCTTTCTTTCTTTCTATCCTCTCTCTTTCTCTCTTCATATATGCATGCATACATACATACATACACACACACACACACACACACACACACACACACACACACACACACACACACACACACA
>NC_068982.1:34590245-34591517 GCF_001194135.2 Octopus bimaculoides
ATATATATATATATATATATGACGGACTTCTTTCAGTTTCCGTGTTGTGTTGTCTCTCTCTCGCTATATATATATATATATATATATATATATATATAATACAAATAATATGTGAGTATATGCATATATACGTACATGTATGTACATACCTACATCCACGTGTATATATAGATGCATATCTGGGTACAGGACATCACAAAAAAACGTGGATAAAATGAGAAACAGAACATAAAGAGAGCACAGAAAACACGCAGGCCACATAGAGATCATTTCCTTCATCAGTTGCCTCCATTCTAAAACTAAGCGTTTCGAAGAGTTATATATACACGCGAGAACTTCCACACAGTTTCCGTTTATCAGTCATTCACAAAGCAATGATCGATTCGGGGCTATAGTAGAAGGCACGTGTTCATGGTACCGCTCAGTGTCCTACACTGCCTTGTTTTAAAGCTAGCTTGTTAACCGCGCAGTCATGCTTGCGTTTTGTGACTTGAAGATTTGGTTGCTATTTCTAGCAGGTCAAGGTACTTCGCATTGGCAACCCTGTTAGCTAATCTGCCGCGTTTACTGAAGCGCTGGACAAAGAATAAAATATTGGATCCAAAGGTGCAAAAAAATCCGAGAGGGAGGTTATCGACCAATCTCTGAAAAATAAATCGAAAATTCATTGATACAGAGCAATATATATCGAACGTGTGAAACGTTATTTAAGAGAGCTGCGGTGTGATTTTCAGGGAGATTTGTCTTCCATTTCTAAAAGGTCGAACCAGCAAGTGTAAGTACTCTCATTGGCACCAGCGCTGTGTTATCGTCAAACCATAAACACACGCGTACACAGACAGACACACGCACATGCACACATACACATAGGCATATATAAACACTCACATATTTGACCTCATACAATGATATACAAACACAATGCACTTATAATTGGCAATGATACAATCACTAAGAGGTTACAGCCATAGTTTTAACATCAAACGTTTTATAAACGTATGTATACGTTTCAAACTGTTTTGATATTTTCAGAAATGTTAAAAATACATATTCTACCAAAGTATGCAGGACAGAACGTGTGCTTGTGCGTATGTGTAAGTGTCTGCGTATATCTATAATACATACACATATGTATGTATGTATGTATGTATGTATGTATGTATGTATGTGCATGTCTGTATGTATGTAGGTATGTGTGTGTATGTACGTACGTATGTATGTATGTATGTATGTATGTATGTATGTATGTATGTATGTATGTATGTGCCTGTC
>NC_068982.1:34591968-34594754 GCF_001194135.2 Octopus bimaculoides
GTATGTATGTATGTATGTATGTATGTATGTATGTATGTATGTATGTGCCTGTCTGTATGTATGTAGGTATGTGTGTGTATGTACGTACGTATGTATGTATGTATGTATGTATGTATGTATGTATGCATGTATGTACGTGTGTATGTATGTATGTATGAATGCATGCACGCATGCATGAATGTATACATGTATGTATGTATCTGTCTTTTATCTTATATTTTGATTCAGTCACTAGACCGCGGCCGTGCTGGGGCACTGCCTTGAAGGGTTTAAGCTGTGGCTGTGTGTTAAGAAGCTTCCTTCCCAACCACATGGTTCCGGGTTCAGTCCCACTGCGTGGTACCTTGGGCAGGTATCTTCTACTATATCCTCGGGTCGACCAAAGCCTTGTGAGTGGATTTGGGAGACGGAAACTGAAAGAAGTCCGTCGTATATATATCTTTTGCAGAGATGTATAGAGATAAACATCATTCCCTTTGCTTTGTCGGATACATAAGGTGTTCGTTTTGGTAAGGTGAGGATTTTATTTATCATACACTTACAAGTGCAACCTAATAACCACGGTAGTAAGCATACATTTATATATACACAAACATACATTCATGCAAACAAATCCAAATATTACACTACTGAAATATACTCCCACACGCAAAAATATTTAAAAAGTTTAATACGTTACATTCTCATACACAAATACAATACACATACATACTCAAACACACAGGCACACACACGCACGCACACACGCTCATACACAGACACACAGATACACAGACACACAGACACACAGACACACACACAGACAGACAGACAGACAGACACACACACACACACACACAAACACACAGACACAGACACAGACACACACACACACACACACACACACACACACACACACACACACACACACACACACACACACACGATGGACTCTCTCGTCAAAGATGGCGTATGAGCTTCAAGCTGTTGCCGAACGACCTGCACAAGTGATTTGTTTATAGTGGTCAAATGTTCGTGCCCCATATTATCTCATTCACTCCAGCAAATCGGCGTTGCCTGAACAGGTGCACGGTGTGCCACGCGTCAGGTGTCGAAGTGATCGCAGAGCAACGTGAGATGAAGCGTTTTGCTCAAGAACACAATGCACCATCTGGGTAGAAATTGAAAGCACGACCACGTGATCGTGAGTCCAAAGCACTAACCACTTGGCCATGTGTCCTCACACACACACACACATGTATATATATGTCTGTGTGTATATTTCACTATCTCTCTTCAATCACTTCCTCGCCATAACATCATCTTATCCCTATTACTTTGCTTCTCCCACCATACCCATACACATAGTTTCCCTTCTTTCACCTTCTCGCCCTAGTATTATCTCTGTCACACCTGTCAGTTCTGTTCACCTTTCGAGTCACGCTTGGTTTGAATGAACGGCTAACAATGAAGCGGAGCCTTTAGTCTTGCATGTGACAAATCGGCTTCTCTTGCAAGTCAACAAACGGAGACCACTTTGAGTTGATGTTTCTTTAGTGTTCCTGAAGAAACGATTGCTTTCCTCGTGTTGGTACGACATTAATGTATATTGCATCAACTCTGTATAGTGATTGCTACTACGAAGGGCAGGCAACACTGTTGAAAATACAAAGTCCAACTTAGTTGCGGTGCCCGACCAGTCGAGCAATAACGTAACTGTAACGATCCTCCAAGGCATGTCTTTTTAGAAAGTAGTCGTAAGAGAATGAAACGCATATATGACATGGACAGGATTTGAAGTTAGAGTGCATAGGGTCGAAACAAATACCGTGAGGTATTCTACACTCTAATGATTCTACCATTTCGCCACTTTAATACATAAAACATACATACATACATAAATACAATACCTACAGTACCTACACTATTCAATGCCATCTGTAGAAAGGATTGCTCTGGGATAAATATAAGCACTATAGCTATCATAGAATGCATACATACCATAATCAGGAATACTAGTGGTTCATTCCCATCAAATCTACCAGGTACAAACATAACAGACCCGACATAGTTATATGGGATATAAAGATAATTCATGTACAGTCATAGAGATTAACCCCCAAACAGATGTGAACGTCTTTTTCCAAATCAGCGAGGAGAAAAATTAAATATAACTACTTCGAAGTATGAAGCTCCTTTACCCAGATTATAAATTTACATTTACAACATTAATTATTAGTGCGCTTGATTATGTTCTTAATTATCTAAGTAACAATCTTGAAAAGCTAAGATTTCAGGATCGGCTAACACGCATACAAATACAATATGTAAGTGGAACAGTAAAAATATGTAAGACTTTTCTAAAGTTCAACGTATACCAGTTATAATTATTGTTATCCAAAGCTTTGTTTCTTTGTTCAAAACTACATTCTTGCTGCTAGGAAGAATACTATGCATGCATGCATGTATGTATGTATGTATGTATGTATGTATGTATGTAGGTAGGTAGGTAGGTAGGTATGCATGTATGTACGCAAACACACAAACACACATATAGACACACATATATAGACATCTACATATATAAACGTATGTATATATATCAATGAATACATGTGTTATGTATATATCTGTGTACATATATAACATATATAAACGACACACACACACATATATATATGTGTGTGTGTACGTGTGTATACATACGTATATATATATATATATATATATACTACACACACATACTCACACACACACACACACACAGACACACACACACATATATATATATATATATATATATATAT
>NC_068982.1:34594815-34595585 GCF_001194135.2 Octopus bimaculoides
ACACACACACACATATATATATATATATATATATATGTATGTATATACATATAGACATACACATATGATGCATATTTTACTTTGATATGTGTGTGTGTGTAGTGGGGGGGGGGTTGCGTCTGTATTCAGAGGTTTGATTCCTGAACTGAAAATACATGCAGAAAATAATCATGTACAATGCAGAAGTATGAAAGAATATGTCCGTAGCAGAGGGCAGCAAGTACTGAACAAGTCAAAAATGAAAATAGTTACGAAATGGCTGGCGTAGAGAGAACTGCACTCGTTTGGTGCTTTGGCTGCATGGATCAGGGGAAGAAGTTCTGTTCGTCTCCGCTGGGTAGAGAGATACTTTTGGAAGAAGCCGTAAGTGCAGTGAGGTTCAGATGACAGCTGGAAAAGTGAGCGTCCTGTAGAGCGAAATCAAGTTAAATTCATACGTGCGTATGTATGTATATATATATATATATATAAGCAATGTTAATTCTCTGAATGAAGTATTAACAGTAACTGCACGATAAAGTGTAGTATATTGCCACTTAAGTGTGGCTGACCCCTAGGGGTGGATGTTACTGTTGCTTTTAGCCCCAGGAGGACATCTCCTCCAGCTGGCTTATCGACACACGACTGTGTCCTGTTTGCCAAGGGAGTTATCCCTCTCACCTCGACCAGCAGCACAAACGTATCCGGATTTCAGGGTTATTTCCCTTCGTCGGCGTTCGACAGCTGATGACCTTGGTGAGAGAGACGAAAACCTGGCAAACCTTATATCT
>NC_068982.1:34596923-34598380 GCF_001194135.2 Octopus bimaculoides
ATATATATATATATATATATATATATATATATATACATGCATACACATACATATCCATACATACACATGTTTGTGTAATTGAATGTGTGTGTGAGTTTATGTTTGCATCTATGATTCTTTATGTGTATTTATCAATCTATGTATAACGTCTATGTTGTATATAGTTTATTTCAGAGGAAACAAATTAGCGCTGTATTTACTTGCCGACAGGGATTTCACTCCAGATGATGGAATCAGTTTTCTAGAAGGCAAATCCGATTATGTCATTTACTGAAGTACCACTCCGTTTTAGATACTTCACCTAATTGTCACACCGCCACATTCCGTCACTATTAACTATTTTGTGATAATTTTATTTCATTTTCCAATTTCGAATTTTCATGACTTTCTCTTTCAGCGTCTTTTATAATTTCCACATACATACATACATACATACATACACGCATGCATAATGCATACACACATACATACATACATACATACATACATACATACATATATATCCACACACGCATATACATGCATATATAAACGTACGTATATATACATATATGACTGCGCAACCAGATAAGCACTGAAACTGTGCTTGTAGTCTGACTTTCCGCGGTTGGTGATTTCCATATTTCTTTGTCATTCGTTCTTTCTTCGTTAATCGTTTCCACGTTCTATTTTGAATTACACACACACACACACACACACACACGATGGACTCTCCCGTCGGTTTCGACGTATGTGGATCCGACAACCTCTGCTTTGTTAGTCAGAATGCTTACCTCGAATGTGACATTCGCCCACGATTTGCAAAGAAACCCACAAATGTTGCAAGTATGAGGATTACAGATCAATGCAGACGGTATATTTGAAGCCGCGTTTCTCTTTTGCCTCACACCCCTAATCCTGTTAATGGTGGTTGAAACAAAGTCTCTAATACCTTTTTGATACGACGTTCTCCATTTTGTTCGCTTCAAGTTTCTTTGCTGAAAAATGTTGTAAGCTATGACTGCTGAGAATTTACTCTTCAGCTTGTCTTTATATCTCAACGAGTTGTTCTTGTTACAGAAATAGGTTGTATAAAGTATAGCACTACAATGTGGTATTGAGTACTTCTTTTCAATTCCATTAAAATCAACGATATGTGATAGAAATGGAAGTAAACAGAGGGAAGACGCCCTATAACTTTCCAGCTCATGAGGAAAGGTTGCTTATGGGTCTTAAACCCCTCTTCTCCATCCTCAGACTCACAGACCCTCTGTATTAATAGTTTTTAAAACCCATTTCCATCACTGCCGATGGACATATAATGATAAGTATGTATGCATGTATGCATATATGCATGTATATATGTAAGCATATATATATATATATATATATATATATATATATCTTATATTTACGCGTGTATGAACACACACACGCATTCACACACACACCCACACATACACACACACACACACATA
>NC_068982.1:34598530-34600596 GCF_001194135.2 Octopus bimaculoides
TAAATCTCCTCCCACTAATAATTTTAATAATTTATTCATTAGAAATTTGTTTCCCGTATTTTTTTCTCTCTCATTAAAACGTAGTATTTTTCTCTTATTTTTTCTTTGGAATGCTGTAAAATGTGTTTACACATCTAATTAAACCATTTCAAATATTATCAAAACTTAATTAGACATACATATTTACCAAACCACACATATGCTACTTGTTTTTGGTGTGTGTGTGTGTGTGTGTGTGTGTGTGTGTATGTGTTTTTGTATACGTTTGTATGTGTGTGTGTGTTTTAGATGTATACACTGAAGTGAAAAGGCACTACGACTTGATATGTCACTGGCGAGCGAAAATACTAACACACTAAGGAAGATGCAGTAAGTATTTCAACGACATAGTTTTATGTGGTAGTTCTGACAAGTCACTCGGTTTAACAGGACAAAATTACAGATCCTGAGAAAGCCAATCTGCGCAGCATGCAGGAGATTTTGGTGGAAAGAAGGGTAAGACTAGCAGGTCATATTTTCCGGCTGCCAGAAGGACGAATAAATAAGTTAGCTACACTATAGGTACCACTAGAGCAATGGTTCTCAATCAGGGTCCTTATGATTCTTGGTGGTTTATGTAGGATTTTGTTGGTGGTCTATGTCAGATTTTGTTGTTAAAATTTATGTGCAATAAATTGGCTATATTTCTATATAAATTGGCTATATTATATAAATAAAAACTTAGCATATCAGACTTCTCACAGAACAGGTTTCGCAGAATCGAGGCATATGGTAGTTGCAGATTCACGAACTCGTGTAGCTAAGTTATGGCATGATGATGATGTGGAGGGTGATTATGCTGATGAATACAACAATAATTACAGCAGCAATTTATTAATTTCTAACATGGGCAGTAGGTTACAAATCTACTTTTCATTTTGTTTTTGGCGGATAGTGTATCGTCAATTAAGTCGATTTAAGAATCGTACTTATTTTGTTGCCACATGGTGGTGAAAGGCAAAAAACATTAACCGGTCGCATTCTAACTCACTTGAAACGGTATTAAAGTATTACTAATACGAGTATTCCAGTAATTTTTAAAGAAAATTAAGAAGCAGTGGGTGTCCACAAATGAAGACATATCGATAAAACCTTCAATGGAAGCATGTTGAAAAAAAAGTATTAAGCCGCATAGCAGTAACGGTATATGAAACACACACACATATACAAGGGAAAAGAGAGAGTGAGAGAGAGATAGAATGAGAGATAGAGAGAGTAAGTGAGAATGAGTATGTGAGTGTGTGTGTATGTGTGTGAGGGAGAGAAAAACCAAGCAGACGTTAGATGCAGATGCCTGTATATTTTGCTTTGATGGAGTTGAAGAAATCTGTGTTAATATGGAATATGCTTTCAGCTTGTCGATTGCGCTTATTGATTGTAGTGAGGTCTGTATGTATATGCGTATATGTATTTATGTATATATGAATGAACGCACGCACACACACACACACACACACACACACACATACGTACACACATAGACACACACACATCTACACAGAGGGATGTGCATGTATTTTTGTGTGCCTGAAATAGATGTTAGTGTTGCTGCAGTCAGTGAGATTTGCACATCCTGTCTGCCAGATACAATGTGTGGTTACTAAATTGCAGATCATCTTGCGCTCTCCGACAAGAAACAGGTGCTTTTTTTTTTTTGTTTTTTTTTTGTATGAGCTAGGGTTAAAGTCAAAAAAATTTCGCTGATGTTAATGGTTAGTTAACGTGTGGAAGACTACCGTCGTTGAAATCGTCGTTCATTTCTGTGTTAAGTTTGTGAGTATTTTGGTGATTTGAAGATGTGTTGTGATTTGAAGATGTGTAGTGATTTGAAGATGTGTTGTGATTTGAAGATGGGTTGTGATTTGAAGATGTGTTGTGATTTGAAGATGTGTTGTGATTTGAAGATGGGTTGTGATTTGAAGATGTGTAGTGATTTGAAGATGTGTTGTGATTTGAAGATGTGTAGTGATTTGAAGATGTGTTGTGATTTGAAGATGTGTTGTGATTTGAAGATGTGTAGTGATTTG
>NC_068982.1:34602843-34605020 GCF_001194135.2 Octopus bimaculoides
TATATATATATATATATATATATATATATATATATCTTGTTTTTCGTATTGGTCGTTTTTATCATGAAAGCCTGCCATTCCAGAGTAGCATCGTTTCATAGTTAGTTTATGAACGTATTTTGGTATATCTGTATATTGAATTCAATTCTTTTTGTTGTTATATGACCTCACTGCACATATTGTGAAAGGGACATTCTTGTCTGGATTGAGTATTTTGGGAATATTCGATATTTGGAGTTCTAGTATTAAGAATAATAATGTCGTATTGTAGAATTTTTAGTCATTTTTTAGTCACTTTTGCAAAATGGTTTGTGTGTGTATGTGTTTATTTTAAAATGTATTCCGTGAGGAACTATGACATGGGAAGGGAGAGCGTTGCCATCATTGTCATTGCCATGTTTCCTGTAAAGTCATACATTTTTTTTGGGGAATATTTGTAAATATTAATTGCTGATGTTTGTGTGAGTAAACTCCATAAGACTCTTTTATAAATATTTCAGAGTCCATTTTGTACTGATTTGTAACGACTATCGTTCTCAGATGACGTTCAAACGTGTTATCAGAAATATTTCTGTGTGTGAAGAATACATCATGCATTGACTTTTTTTTAACTATTGTTCCTGTATCTTTCTTTTGTACAAATGTGCATCTTTTATGTGTGCTGTGAAGATTGTGAGGAAATTGTAAATAATTTTTGTGTCCGAGGCGAATCTATGTTGTTCAGTGAGATGTTTGACAGTCAGGAAGGTTTCTCGATGATAACACAATGTTCAATTTATATTCTAAACTAGATAAAAAAAATTCTTTTAAATGTTTCAAAAAATATTGTACTTCGTTTAAATATCTAATTTCTAAGAAAAATCACACCCTTTCCAAACATCTAGTACCCCCATTTTTTTCCTTCTTGACATTTTCCACCCGCTTGGGAGCATCTAATGTCAAGAGGGTGCTATCTCCTAGCAGAAGAACTGCTGCCCTAGGATAACAGAGTTTTCTGAAGGAAGATTGGATGTATTGCTTAGTGCTTCTTATCAGGTGAGCTAAAGTAGAAATGACAACCAGATAAGAAGTTGGCAGCTATCGTGAAAAATAGTGGGTGATCAGAAATTCTAATGGAGCTGAGAACATTATGACATCCTCAAAAAAAAGACATCGAGGGGGTCGCGTTTTACCGTAGAAAAATGGCTATAGAATATTGACAAGTAAATACTTATATATCAACCAGATGGCCGTTCATTAGCTGCTAAACATAATGTGCCTCTGTTCCTATGTGTCTGTGTGTGGTTAGCGCACTGTTCCAGACATGCGAGCAGTACTCTAGCGTTGGGTGAACCAGCATCTTGTACTGAGTCAGCAGTTGTTGTTGCTCCTGTTGTTTGCTTTATTGTTGCTGTTGTTACTGTTGCTGCTGGTGTTGTCGTTGATGTCATTAGTCTGGAAGTCGTTATTTGTGGCTGCTGTTGCTGTTTACTTAAGTGTTTGTGGTCGATATTGACGATGTTGAAATGCATCTGTTGTTGCCGTTGGTTGTGGTTGTCATATTTCCTAGTGGTGAATCTACTGCAGCTGTTACCTTATAATGATGTTGTTGTTACCTACTGTTTGCTTAACTGCTTCCGGTTGGTGTGGCTCTGTGAGGGTGGGTTAAGAGTGCTAGCGAGTAGGTGGCTCAGTTCCTAGATGAACTACTGAAGGTTCCATTTCCCGTTGTATTTATCTCATTTATTCCACTTATGTCAGAATCAGAAATAGCATGAACGACACAAATACCCACTTATAACACGCTCTGAAGTCTGTTATTATTGCTCATCTATCTATCTATCTATCTATCTATCTATCTATCTATCTATCTATCTATCTATCTATCTATCTGTCTGTCTATCTTTTTTTTTACTTGTTTCAGTCATTTAATTGCAGCCATGCTGGGGCACCGACTTGAAGGTGTTTTAGTCGAACGAATCGATCTCGATACTTAATTTTTTAAATCCTGGTATTTATTGTATCGGTCTCTTTTTGCTGAATCGCAATGTCACGGGGCGTAAACGAACCAACCAATCATCAAGTAATGATTATGGGGTACAAACGAAACATACAAAGACACACACATACAACATACACTCGCGCGCACACACGCACATATACACACACGCTCACACACCTACACACGCACGCACGCA
>NC_068982.1:34605430-34608628 GCF_001194135.2 Octopus bimaculoides
TGAAAGAAGCCCGTCGTATATATGTATATATACGTGTGTGTGTTAGTGTGTGTGTTTGTCCCCACAACATCGCTTGACAACCGATGCTGGTGTGTTTATGTCCCCGTAACCTAGCGGTTCGGCAAAAGAGACCGATAGAATAAGTACTAGGCTTACAAAGAATAAGTCCTGGGGTCGATTTGCTCGACTAAAGGCGGTGCTCCAGCATGGCTGCAGTCAAATGACTGAACCAAGTAAAAGAGTAAAAGAATAAACTCGAGAGGCTTTGAGAGTTACGGAGAGAAAGCTACTATGCATTATAGTGAAAACTACAAATCTTTCGGGTTTGTTTATAAAAATATTATTTATGTAGTATCAAGACAGTTTAAGTATATTTTAACTAAATTTGACTGAAATTGATAGGTGAGCTTTTGGCCAGTCAGATTCGCAAGGACCCATGAAAGCGTCGATTAGTGAGTTCGGATCTGCTTGAGGTTAGCTCATCATTTTTCAGTCATTTATTTATTTTTAAAAATGGTTGCTTCAAATCGAAGAATAGATATCATATATATATATACATATACTGCGTAATATTATAGTTGTGTAAGATGGCGAGCTGGCAGAATTGTTAACACACCTGGTAAAATGCTCACTCAGCTGTAGAAATGAATTACGACGACACTGGTGCGAAACTGTATCGGCCTTTGCATTTCCCTTGGATAACATCGATGGCGTAGAGAGGCTGGTGTACATAGGCGACTGCGGGTCTTCCATAAACAACCTTGCCCGGATCTATACTTCGGAGGGTAACTTTCTGGGTGCAATCCCATGGTTATCCATGACCGAAGGGGTTCTTTACCCATTGTTTGTGTGTTCATGACGAGCAGGAAACATTCAATATTTTTCAACAAGGGCTGCCTTAAACCAATATACTACGTAATCTTATAGTTGTGTAAGGTGGCGAGCTGACAGAATTGTTAGTATACCGGGTAAAATGCTTAGCGGCATTTTGTCCGTCTTTATGTTATGAGTTCAAATTCCGCCGAGGTCGACTTTGTCTTTCATCTTTTCGCGGTCGATAAAATAGGTACCAGTTGAGCACTGGGGTCGGTGTAATTGACTCACCACTCCCGCAAAATTGCTGGCCTTGTGCCAAATATATATATACCTGTAATTTTAATCACTTAACATCTATACAAGATGCTTACACAAGATGAACACCGCAGTATTACGGCATTTTTACAATACATCCACGTTCACTAAGATATAAATATTTCTATATAAATATTGTGTGCTTCAGGTAAATATGGCAGTTTGCATAAAAGGGCAAGAAAATACAATACCCCATCCAAAAATAACAGTATTTAAAAAAATAAAAAAATATCAACTAGATTACGACTGGGGATAAGTTTACACAAAGTAGTTGACCTCCCTTTCCACCACGGACTGCAGACGGTTCTGGAACCTGGCGTATGGGTTCCTAACTGTGTCCATGGGAAGATCTTCGAACATCTCCTTGATCTTGGCCACCAGCTTGGCCTTGGTATTGCAGGAAAAGCGGTTGATGTCTTTCTCAACTGCACCCCACACATAGTAATCCATGGAATACAATCGGAGTAATTAGGAAGCCTGAAATTGGGGTTGCTGAAGTCATAGAAATTCTCTGGCAACCACTTCTGACTCTTTCCGGAGGTATGGTAAGGAGCCGAATCCTGCTGTCACATGTATGGTCTCTCCAGCCAGGGTTTGACCAAAATTTCCAGCAGCTTCACAAAGCCTCTGAAATGAGCTTAAGAACCTTTTTAAAGATTTGGGGCAGCATGATATCACCCTCACTGCAGACAAACCCGATGACCATCACAATTTGGAAGAACTTGGCTTTTACGATAAGTGAGACATCACATGGATTGTAGGCAAGCCACTTGTTATTCTGGGTGCTGTGCAGTAGGTTCAAGCAGAAGTTCTTTTTATCTGAGAAGAAATAGATCATCGTCGGCTCAACAGGATGACTCAGCTTCTTCAGAAGCTTCTTTGCCTTCGTCAAGTGGTACTCCTTGGCTGTCAGAACTTGTCCCTTGTGCCTCTTGTAAGAGTGGTAGCGAAGGTCCTCATTCAGGGCTAGCTTCATGTTGGTGTCTCGAACACCCATCACTCTTGCCAAAGCCCGGATTCCCTTGCTCAGATCTTCTATCACCTTGTCCTGCCGTTGTTCAATGAATTCTGGCGTGTGGACGCAATCAGAACACCTACTGTGTCCTTTGTATCCTTTTCTATTAGACACAGCTTCGTAAATCTCCGTGGATGATGACAATTTTATTTTATGTCTTACATCTTTACGGTGTTCGCAGAGCATTGAGCAGCCATCATGATATTTAGCCGGAGCGAATCATCATGACACAAGTAAATCTGTTCCAATATTCAAATAGCTTCTACCTTGTCCTGCCGTTGTTCAATGAATTCCGACGTGTGGATGCAATCAGAATACCTACTATGTCCTTTGTGTCTTTTCTACTGACTACAGCTTCGTAACCTCCGTGGTAGCTGACCATGTTACGTCTTACATATATATATACATGTATACACATATATAGATTTTTTATATTATTAATTAATTGAACGCCACGCATCCATTTCCAAGTAAGTTTATCTTAACCATTTTGATGTGACTCTACTCTATACTGTTTTCTCCCTTGTCCTCTCTAATTCCCTTTTTCTCCCTTTCACCGTTTTCTGTCTGTCTCTCTATCTTCTCCTCTTTCTCTTTTTCTGTTTCTCGTTGCTCACACGTGACCATCGTCCATATTTCCTTTTCTCACGTGACCATCTTTCTTTCCTGCACGGACGTTCTAAAGACTGGAACTTCTATCTTTTTTTTTTCAAAGAAAATATTTCTCTCAGCGTTCACTATTTTCCCCTCGTTCAGGTCTAACGACCCTCCATGTTTGTTTTCGTTCGGTTTCCCTGTCCTGATTTCATTCGGTTTCCATTGTCCTGATTTTGTTCCTAACTTTGGCCCTCCATAAATCCAAAATTTTATTTTGGTATTTATGGGAGCAACTGTCTCATATTGTCGTTGATTGCTCGAAATGAGGAATAGATAGATAACCGACAACTGATGAAGGGTCATTCTTTGTATTACTTGTCCTTGTTTCTCTCGTTATTTGCTTATTTAACTCATTTGTTTTCGTATTTCATATTGTTTACTGTTCGTGACGTCCT
>NC_068982.1:34608763-34612931 GCF_001194135.2 Octopus bimaculoides
TATATATGCATATATATATAAGCTTAAAACTTATAGCAATCACCGTGCTATGACTAAGAGAACAGTCTAATAATATATATATGTATATACATACATACATACATACATATATATATACACAAAGGGGAGAGAGGGAGAAGGAGAGAGAGGGAGAGGGTGAGAGAGAGAGAGAGAGAGTGAATGAGAGAAAGAGAACGAGAGGTCAGATAGGGAAGACATGAATGCATTCATACACACACAACACGCATTCAAGGAAAGAAATCTAGCTTTGAAAAATCCCTAGAGAGACAAAGAGAGACATAGAGTTAGATAGATAGATAGATAGAGAGAGAGAGAGAGAGAAAGAGAGAGAGAGAGAGAGAGAGAGAGAGAGAGAGGGAGAGAGAGATGTCAGAGTATGTGGGCGTGTGACAATTTAATCTCTGCGTTTGTATGTTTGATAGAATATTTATTTAGAGTTGATCTTAAATATTTGCTCAGTTATAAACTCGTAGAGAGAACATGGAAGTCTGACTAGCGAGCGTATTACTATATCGATCCTGCTTAAACGAATTTCGGTTTGCTTTTTAGTTTGATTGTAGAAATCTATATCGATATTTGGAATCTATCATCTAGTATTATTGTTGTTTTTGTTGTTGTTATTATTATTTTTGCTGTTTAGCCCCAGGTCTCTCCTAATGAAGGAGATCTGTTGTCATATCAAAAGCCTTCTCTCACATATTTTGAGACACGGTATATTTCGGTTGTATCAAGCATGGGCAACTTTTTTCGAGAAGTGGGCCGCATGAGATATGGCTCATTATCAAACGGGCTGCACTGCTAAATAAATTCAAAGTTGCTTTTCGT
Organism: Octopus bimaculoides; assembly: GCF_001194135.2. Lineage (NCBI taxonomy): Eukaryota > Metazoa > Mollusca > Cephalopoda > Octopoda > Octopodidae > Octopus > Octopus bimaculoides. The sequence continues at coordinate 34,609,610 of NC_068982.1, forward strand.
CAGACGTGCCAGTCAGAAAATCCCGCGTACCGCATTTTCAATCTTACTCTTTTACTCTTTTACTTGTTTCAGTCGTTTGACTGCGGCCATGCTGGAGCATCGACTTATTCTTTGTAAGCCTAATACTTATTCTATCGGTCTCTTTTGCCGAACCGCTAAGTGACGGGGGACATAAACACACCAGCATCGGTTGTCAAGCAATGCTACGGGGGACAAACACACACACACACATAGACACGACGGGCTTCTTTCAGTTTCCGTCTACCAAATCCACTCACAAGGCTTTGGTCCGCCCGAGACTATAGTAGAAGACAGTTGCCCAAGATGTCACGCAGTGGGACTGAACCCGAAACCATATGGCTGGTAAGCTAGCTACTACCTAATTTATTGTTTTGTTTTAATTATTCGGGTGTTCGAAGCTACTTGGCTGTTATTTCCAGACATTCAGATGACTATGTTAAAGCAAGCTCACTGCAAGTGTGAATTTAATCATAAGCGTGTAACTAAAAACGTTGCGAGACGCCATGAAGCAATTAAGTTGATTGATTCTGTATACGTATAAAAGTTTACCCATTTCTAATTAGTAAGGATTAAAACCGTAAGAGAGAAAGAAAGCGAGGAAAAGAGAGAAGATGAGGAGGATAGAGTAAGAAAAGGAGAGATAGAGTAAAAAAAAAAGAAAGAGAGAGAGAGAGAGGATTGCATGAGTATTTGATAACTCGGGTATAATGTAATTGCCATCCTACTTAAGTTTTATTAACTTTTCTTTTTTATTAAAAATGAATCAGAAGAGGTTAAAGGGAGAAATATAAAGTAATTAATCCTAATTTTAGCTAAAAGTTAGCAATTTTGAGAGGAAGGGGAAGTGAATTACATCGAACCCAGTACTCGACTGGTAATTATTTCATCGACCTTGAGAGGATGAAAGGCAAAGTCAGCGCTGTCGGAATTTGAACTCAGAACGTAATAAGTCAGAAGAAATACTATGAAGTATTTTGACCGACGTGCTACCAATTTTGCCGGTTCGTCGCCCTAGAAAGTATGAAAATAATGGTTTCAAATTTTAGCGCAAGGCCAGCAATTTTCAGGCATGGCGAAATCGATTACATTGACCCCAGTGCTCAACTGCTACGGTACTTATTTTATCAACTCCGGAAGTATGAAAGGCAAGGATAGATTGAGAGATAGATATTAGTAGGTAGATAGAATGTGAGAAAAAGAGAGAAAGATAGATAGATAGAGAGAGAGAGAGAGAGAGAGAGAGAGAAAGAGAGAGAGAGAGAGAGAGATAGAGAGAGAGAGAGAGAAGTTAATAAAACCTAAGTAGGATGGCAATTACATTATACCCGAATTATCAAATACTCATGCAATCCTCTCTCTCTTTCCTTTTTTTTACTCTATCTCTCCGTGGAATTTGAACCCAGAACATAGACGGACGAAATGCTGCAAAGCAATTGGGTCGATGTGTTAAAGGAAGAAAGCACAAAATTATGATTTCAAATTTTGGCACAAAGCCAGAAATTGCGGGGAAGTGAGGCGAATCAATTACATCGACTCCAATGGTCAACTGGTACTTATTTTATCGATCCCCAAAAGGATGACAGACAAAGTCAACCTCTGCGGATTTTGAACTCAGAATGTAAAGACGGACGAAATACTGCAAAGTATTTTGCCCGGTGCTGTAACGATTCTGCCGGCTCGCCGTTTTAAAAAGCACAAAATGATAAAATATAAAAGATATTAGAGATGCAGAAATGAGTTTAAAAGCTTCCTGTTATAATCATATTTGAAATATGTATTGCGCATAGCCTTTGAATTCATACACACGCACACGCACTCAGGCGCACGCACACGTACACACACATACACACACTCGAGTAGAATTAACATGATCCAATTTCACATAGATGGTGCTTTGATTTACAGCTGCACTCAATCCGACTGGCCTCCACAGTTTCTGTCAACCCAATTTCTCCTAGAGGCCTTTGGTAAGTATGGTACATAGATGGGTAGTTTAATTTAATACTGCTTGAATTGCGTATACTGGATTTATATTAAGCCAGGTGGCTATTTGTAATACCAGTGAATGTTTTTTTCTATATCGGAGGCGATAAATCTCGTTTAGGTATATGGTTAGCTGTGAGTGCATGTCATCAATAAAGCCTAACTAGGCCTAAATGCACCTATTGTTTTCGTTAGCTACTGCTGGGACGACTTTTCGCCTGGCTCTGATAAGCATTGTGTTTTTAAACATAGTTCATCCATGAGATATGCTATCTGTGGACAAATACTGCAGTAACTGGCGTCTCAACGATGTATACATTAGAATCTTTTGTTGTTATTTTACCTATTTCAATCATTGTACTATAACCATGCTGGGATACACAACTGTATTATCCCCCATACAAATTGTTTATCTCCCTTTCATTGCATCATCATGTGCATGGTGTTAATTGGCTACTCCGCAACTATTGTGAGAAAATAGTTTTAGCTTTAATGATGGCTTGGACACATAATGTACCAGGGTTTTATGATGCCATTCGCCTGGTGAAACGTACAATAGCGTCACTGATTCAATAAACTGTAAAGAATACTTAAGGCGCGACCTGGCAAAAACGTTAGCCCGACGGACAGTGCTTGGTGTCATTTCGTCCGTCTTTATGTTCTGAGTACAAAAGCTTCCGGGGTCGACTTTGCCTTTCATCCTTTTGGGGTCGATAAAACAAATACTAGTTGACCAATGGCGTCGATGTAGTCGTCTTAACCTCCTTCCCCGAAATTGCCGGCCTTGTGCCAAAATTTGAAACCAATATAATTACTCAACTTTGTATTGAATTCTTTATGCTTATTCCATCTTGAAACAGACTAGAGTTATTATACAGAAAACCACATGCATACGCATACATACATGACATACATACACACATATACATATATATATGTATATATGATATAATACATGTACATATGTATAGGCATGTATATATATATATATATATATATATATATATATATATTGGTGTGTGTGTGTATGCACATACACATATATACATACACACACACATACATATCTATTACGCATACACACACTACATATGAACACACACTCATATATGTACATATATATTTATGCATGCCATACGTGTGTGTGTGTGTGTGTGTGTGTGTGTGTGTGTGTGTGTGTGTGTGTGCGTGCGTGCGTGTGTGTACCCGTTACTAGCCTCTAATTCGTTTTCAAATTTTATTTGTGTCTGCATGCACACAGTTTAAACAAACAGGCACCCACACGCAGCCACCTCTACACAAATATAAACAAACAACC
>NC_068982.1:34613276-34621607 GCF_001194135.2 Octopus bimaculoides
AGCGTATGCATAATATGTATATGTGTATAAATACACTCACACATATATATATATATATATATATATAATAAACGCATTTGATATAAAAATACAAAAGTATGTACTTATTACATGCTCAGACACACATGCACGCGCACACACTCACATAGCTATAGATATACAAAGATGATGATGCTGTGTGTGTGTGTGTGTGTGTGTGTGTGTGCGTGTGTGCGTGTGTTGGTTCTGTGTATGTAGGGAGCGTTTGTGTATGTAAGCAGCTATTTGGGGTTAAATATGCAAATTATATGCATGCGTGTAGTGCTTATACGCAATACGCACATTTAAGATGTGTCTGTGTATACATATTTATTATAATGTATACAGGTTTTCTCGGGTGCATACAAGCTGTAAATCATCAAAATGTAAAGAAGCAGCTAATGGCCAATGTCTCAATTGTATTTTTTTTTATTCCTTTATATTTATTTCAGTCATTTGACTGCCGCCATGCTAGAGCACCGTCACGAGGGGTCTTTGTCGAACAAATCGACATCAGGATATATATATATTTTTTAAAGCCTAGTACTTATTTTATCTTATCCTTTTGCTGCACCGCTAAGTTACGGTGACGTAAACACACTCACACCGGTTGTAAAGCGGTAGTGGGTGGAACAAGCATCGGCACAAACACACACACACATAGATAGATAGATAGATACATACATACATACATACATACATACGTAATACATACATACATACATATATATATTTATATATGTACACACACACACACACACACACACGTATACATATACACACACAACGGGCTTTTTTAGTTTCCGTCTGCCAAATCCACTCACGAGCTTCTCGTCTGACCGTCAGACCGTGGCTATAGTAGAAGACACTTGCCCCAGGTCCCACACAGTCACACACTGGAACTGAACCCAGAATCATGTGGTTGTCAAGCCTTGGTAGGAGACATACACAGGTACAAAGAAACACACACACACATATTATATACGACAGGCTTCTTTCAGTTTCCGTCTACCAAATGTATTCACAACGTTTTGGTCGGCATGAGGCTATAGTAGAAGACACTTACCCAATGTGTCACGCGGTGGAACTGAACCCCAAATCATGTGGTTTGGATGCAAACTTCTTTCCACACATCCACGCCCGTTAAAAAATGTACTTACAGACATGTAGATATTACTCCGACCAGCAGAGGATACTCTTCTATGCATCAGTCAGCATTACTTGCAATTATTACTTCATTAGTATAAGAAGAAAAAAAAAGCATCAGTGGAGTGGTAGAGACATACGTTGCAAATGTTTGCTTGTTGGGTCTTTGTCGTTTACTGTGTTTTGAGGGTGACTCTCTTTATTGTTTTTGTAGACAGCATTGTTTGCAAATATCTGAAGAGAAAAACGAAATGTCAGAAATAATTAAACTTCCTCGATTACTTTGGTGAAAAATATACTCCAGATTGTTCAGAATGCCCCGTATTATATTAAGCTAAATGAAATAAAATATGTCATCTACTTTTAAACGGTAATTATCCAGAATTTTAGAGTTGTCAAAAGCATGAAGAAAAATGTTGACAGCTCAGCAGGAAATAATAATAATAATAATAATAATAATAATAATAATAACAAAAACACCAGGACTTACAAATATATATAACATACAGAAAATTGCACTACTGGGTACTGCACACATTCTACGCAAAACACTTTCAATACAGTAAACATAAGAGCACCACAGCAAACCACAGCACATACCCAAGGCGCACAGAGCTGCGCTCGGTAGTGAAGTGAAAGCACGTTATAAAAATAAAACTACTGAACAACAACAACAATAATAATAATAATAATAATAATAATAATAATAATAATAATAATAATAATAATAATAATAATAATAAATATAAAAATTAAAAAATGCAGCACACACCACCCTACCAGCACAAAGATGCAACAAATTATGCAATAGAAAGTTGCTTGAAACTGTCAGATGTCGAAAAATAATTGTGGTGATGACGTTGGTGATGAACGTTAGGTCACCTCAGTTTATGAGAGACAGGAGTTTCCGATGAAACTCTGGTTGTAACAGCGAAAATGAAACTAGGTCTTTAAGGGAAGACCTCTCGCTCGGCAGTGGTTCAGTAAAGATGCAGACTGACCACAGCTGTTATCCTAATACAGCATTAACAGATGATAGAGTAAGGAGGGGGAGGGGGACCAGCGAAGAAAACAGGATAGGGATGCAGTACTACTTAGAAAGTGAACCTAAAAGAAGGGACTATAGAAAATGGCTGTTAACACTTTGGGTAGAGAAGGGTATGTTTAAAGTGACTGAGCAGAGATTAACAAATCAAGCTAATGTTACTAGGAAAAGAAAGTAGATGACAGAATTGGAGGTAGAAGAGATCACAAGAGAACTGGAAAAGAAAGACAAGGCAGTAGGAAAGACAAACAACAACATAAGAGATACAGCTCTAATCAAAGAAGAACATAAAGGAATAAATAATAATAGCGCTACCAATAAGGAAGGGAGAACTGGTACCAATGACTTAAGTGATTTAGGTGACGAAGATCAGAAGATCTTAGATGAGTTGCAGGAAGTAATGAGTAAGAAAAGATTTCCAGCATTAAAAGACACCAACAGAAGGAAACTGCTAGAAATGACGAGAAAAGCAGATTCTGTTATCAGTAGGATAGATACTAAAAATATAGGAGACACTAACTTATTGATCTATGCAGGAGGGATAGTAGTCACTAAAAGATTAGATATCTCACAGGGAAAGACTAAAAAAGGACCAAAGGCGGAAAGGGTGACCACAAAATGAAGTGAAAACTTGAAGACAAAATCTGAGTAGAATAGAAACCCGGAAACTGAACAAGTTAGGAAACACAAGATGCAAATCTTCCCTTGAGAAAAGATACTTAGTCAAACATAAAGGATTTGGGACAGTAACAGAAGAGTTGAAACAGCGTATCACAGCAGGCAAGCTCTCCAGATATCAGAAAAGAATAGATCAGTATCAGCAGAATAGATTATTTGAGACAGACCAGAGGAGATTTTATAACCAAATAAATAGTGGAGAACGAAGTACTGAAGAGAAACCTAATGCAGAAGAACCTAGAAAGTTCTGGAGTAATATTTGGGATAAGCCAGTCAATCATAATGGAGATGCAGTATGGTTATAGAAAGTGAGGGTGAGAAGTAGTGAGTGAGAAATAGCTACATCTAAGACTAACTAGTGCATTAATGAGTAAAATGTTAGGAAAAATGCCAAATTGGAAGGGTCCAGGACCAGCTTTAATTCAAGGGTACTAGCTAAAGAAATTTAGTAGTTTACATGAGAGGCTAGGGGAACAACTTTAGAATTGCCATAACGAAAGAATAATACCAGATTGGATGCCTAGAGGGAGGGCAATGCTCCTTATGAAAGATAAGAGCAAGGGTAATACAGCTAGCAATTATAGATCAATCACTTGCTTACCGTTAGTATGGAAGCTGTTAACTGGAATGCTTTCAGAAAGCATTTACAAGCACCTTGACAACTAGAATTTACTGCCAGAAGAACAGAAAAGTTGTAGGAAGAAGGCGAGAGGAACGCATGATCGATTATATATAGACAAAGCAGTTCTAAATGAAGTAAGGGCTAGAGAGAAAAATCTAACAATAACATGGATAGATTATAGGAAAGTCTATGACATGGTGCCTTACTCATGGATAAGTGAATGTTTGAGTATATTCAGTATAGCAAACAACATAAGAAAATTAATTCACCTTAGCATGAAGAAATGGAAAGCGGATCTTTACTCAGGTAACACACATTTAGAGAAAGTTAATATCGAAAGACGAATTTTCCAGGTGAACCTGTTGTCCCCTTTAATATTTGTCTTGTTTGATCCCCCTCAGTTTAATATTAAGGAAGGCAAAAGCAGGATATCAGTTCAGAACTAGTAAGAGAAAGACTAACCATTTGCTTTATATGGATGATCTGAAGCTTTTTGGTAAGAACGAAAAAGAGATAGATTCCTTAATACAGACTGTAAGACTCTTCAGCAAAGATATAAACATGGAATTTGACATAGATAAGTGTATAGTATTAGTCATGAGAAGAGGATAGGTAGTTAACAGTGAAGGCATCGAATTACCAGATGGCCAGACATTAAAATCATTGAAAGGAGGAGAGTTATAACTATGTAGGTGTATTAGAATCTGACATAGTACTAAGTTTAGAAATGAAAACGAAAATTGAGAGGGAGTACATCAGCTGGGTAAGGAAGCTAATGAAGTCAAAGCTAAATGGTTCGAATCTAATGAAGGATGTAAATACTTGAGCAGTATCATTACTTAAATACTTAGCAGCTTTTGTAGATTTGACAAAAACTGAATTAGCAAAGCTAGACAGAAGAACTAGCAAGGAATGCGGTATGAATGGAGGACTCCACCCAAGGGCAGGAGTAGCAACATTATATTTATCTAGAAAGAAGGCAGAAGAGGTTTAATATCAGTAGAACACTCCTTGGAGTTAGCTAGAGTAGATATAGACTCCTATGTAGGTAATAGGGAAGAAAGTTTACTAAAAGCTGCTAGAACCACAACAAGACCCAAACGAAGTTAAAAACCAGAAGAAAGAACAAAAGTTCTCTGACTGGCAGGAGAAGGCGTTGCATGGTAGATTCCCAAAGACAGTTTCAGCAAACAGTAGTAGTGTGACATGGTTATGGTTGCAGAAAGGAAAGCTGAAAAGGGTGACAAAAAGTTTGTAAGTAGCTTCACAAGATCATGCATTGAGGGCTAATTGGATAAAAGCCAAGATAGACAAAAACCAAGTAGATTCCCAATGTAGGTTATGCAGATCAAACTAGGAAAGCGTTACTTATATAGTATGTGAATGTAGCATTCTGGCACAGAAAGTATACAAGAAAAGACATGACAAACGAGGAAGAGCAATCCACTGGGAGCTATGTAGAAAGCTAGGGTTTGAACAAACCGGTAAATGGTATGAACATGAACCTAGTAAAGTACTAGAAAGTAAGAAATACAAGATGTTGTAGTATTTTAACATTCAGACTGACAAAGTAATAGAAGCCAGAAGGCCTGATTTAGTAGTAGTAGTAGTAGTAGTAGTAGTAGTAGTAGTAGTAGTAGTAGTAGTAGTAGTAGTAGTGGTGGTAGTAGTAGTAGTAGATAAAGAAAATAGAAAGTGCCAGACAATTGACTTTACAATCCCAAATGATGAAAAAAATTAATATGAGAGGTATAGAGAAAATAGCAAAGTACCAGGACCTAGACATTGAATTACAGAGACTGTAGTAAGTGCGGTTAAAATGTATCCCAATAGTTATAGGTACATTGGGAAGTATCCCTAAAGATCTGAACAAATGGATAGAGGAAATAGGAATAAAACCCAGTTTAGTACAGCTGCAAGAAACAGTGTTATTAGGGACAGCTAGGATACTTAGGAGGGTTCTTGGCATCTAAGGTTACTTGTTGCAGCCCGATGTTAGGATTTTTTTTCTTTTCCAGCAGTCTAATCTGTTGTGTATATGAATCCTTCCTATTAAAGGCACAACGCCTGCAATTAAAATCTTTTTTGTAGGTTGGGGAACTAGTTGATTACATCGACTCCAGTGTTCCACTGGTACTTAATTTATCGACTCTGAAAGAATGAAAGGCAAAGCTGACACCGGCTGAATTTGAGCTCAGAACGTAACGACGGGTGAAATGCAGCTCAAAGATCGCCGTTTTAACACTGTTGTCGAGATCCAGAGCGAATCGCTGAAGGTCCTCGACTCGCTTACGGAAAATAACTTCCAGGCCAGATTCCAAAAGTGGTAGGAACGCTGGAACCAGTGTATTGCTGCGCAAGGTGACTGTTTCGAAGGAGATGATGTTAAAAGTTAGGTAAATAAGTTATTTTCTGTTAAACATAACTAGTCCAGGAACCTTTTGATACCACCTCGTAAGTGACTATAATACTGAAAATGGGGCGCCTCTGTTTCTACTTCTGTTCCATCTAATCTCAGAGCTTCCACTGTTAGTGTTGTAAGAAGCAGCAACCGTAACATCTGCTATAGTTTACATTTCTATCATTCAAGGATTTCTCCTCCACTTTTTCTGTTTTTCTTCTTTGCTTTCTTCTTCTAGGCAGACTACAACTGAACACATTCTTGTAAGTCACTTTTACATTTTCTATCTTCTTGTACTGTTCCTCAATGGTGACAGCGAATCACTGGATCATGCTGGCACCAATATCTTTGATTCTAACCTTTTATTTTTCCTGTTCATGTACTGCAGTACCTGCATATTGGCTGGCAAGCAACGCACATTTCATGTCTCACTTTTTTCTCTGTTCCCAATCTTTTGTATGTCCACCGTTGAACAAGAGAACGAACATCCTTCCACACATCGATAGAATCCTCTGGTTTTAGAACATATCGTAAAACTCCTTGTTATTACTAAAAAAAACAGAGATATGCTTTTTCCTCCTTGCTTTTTCTTTTTAAATAAAATCCTTGAAAAAAGTGTTATTCTGTCAGCGACATACATCGTTCACATTTACCTCGTGCTCGTTTCTTCTTGGGTCTGCCTTATATTCAGTACCTCTAGTGACCCATGACGTTAGCAAACGATACACTCTTGTAACGCTACTGTTATTGTTGCTCTCGTTAGACTTCATACTACTTTACTCTTTTACACGCTGCAGTCATTCATTTGACAGCAGTCATGCTAGAGCACCACCTTAAAGGGTTCTAGTTAAAGAAATCGACCGCAGGACTTATTCTTTGTAATCTTAGTACTTATTCTATCAGTCTCTTTTGCCGAACCGCTAATTTACGGGAAACACCATCATCCGTTGTCAAGCGATCGTGGGGGAACAAACACAGACACAAACACACACACACACACGCACCCCCACACACCCTAACACACACACACACACACACACACACACACACACACACACACACACACACACACACACACACACACACATGCAACCAAATCTACTCACAAGGCTTTGAAATACTAAAGAGCTCTTTTCCATGAGATAATCAGGGCAAAAATTACTTCCTTAATGTCAGAGACGTCTATATGCATCTATCATAATAATAGCAGTAGTTGTAGTAGTAGTAGTAGTAGTAGTAGTAGTGGTAGTAGTAGTAGTAGTGGTGGTGGTAGTAGTAGTAGTAGTAGTAGTAGTAGTAGTAGTAGTAGTAGTAATAATAATAATAATAATAATAATAATAATAATGATGATAATAATAATGATGATGATGATGATAATAATAATAATAATAATAATAATAATAATGATAATATGGTAAATGAATAAATAAATCCTGGGAGGATTCGAGGTGTTGAAATAATATAAAGAGTATAAACATTGTCATCCAGATCTTTCTCCAGCAAACATTCACAGATCAGAAATATCAAGTACTGTTTGCTAAATCTTGAGGTTATGTTCCATGTTTATGGCCAACGTCGGAAATTATATCAAAAGATGATGTCAAAGGAAGGCCATGTGTTAAGAGCCGAAACCAAGTGCACTACGCGTATGTTATATACACAAATAACTACATATGCATGTATGTGTGCGTTTATGGATATGTGTATGTATATATGATTCTGTGTGTGTGTGTGTGTGTGTGTGTGTGTGTGTGTGTGTGTGTGTGTGTGTGTGTGTTCGTTCGAATATATAGATACTGATAAATACAAACAAGTATATTAACATATATCTGTCATTGCTTGTTCTCCCGCCTGCACGTGTGGGTACATATGTGAATAATGTGGAGTAGAACTGAAATTTATTGAAACCGAGTGAATATAGCAAACAAATGATAAATAGGAATTATAGGCACAGCGAAATTAATAGATACAGGCAGACACGCAGACACTATAGGCAGATAGAAACATAGGGAAAAGTTCTTGTTAATACACAGACACACACACACATATGTGTGTATGTATATATATATCGAAAGACACCCGTTGATAATGTCCTGTTATTTGTATTTCTGTACCATTTCTCCGTTTTTTTGCCGTCTTTGTTCATGTATACATTCGCTGCTTTCTTCCAAGGAGTCTAGTGCTCTTAGCTTAGTTTGAGCAATCTCAAGTATAACCAGCCGAAATTGCAAAGATAATCTGTAACTCGACTGAGGAAAGAAAACTCCGAATGACCCGTCCTTGTTTTCTTTGTATCGTCTGTCTGGATGTTTTATTGTCCCTTTTTTGTATCACCTAACTGTCTGGATGTTTTGCGCTCTTGTTCCATTTTAGTATTTTATATACAGAGAGAGATAGCGGCGTACGTACACTTTGGTCTC
>NC_068982.1:34622197-34623808 GCF_001194135.2 Octopus bimaculoides
ATATATATTATACAGACATATGTACAAGAACATATACGTTGGTCATCCAGCACCCACATTTTAGTCAGACAGCCTAGAATTTCACGCTTCAATTTTTTCAGTTTTTTTTTTTCGTTATTTAATAATCATTTCAACTGTAGGTACAAGGCTTGAAATATTGTGGGAGGTGTTAATCGATTACATTGACCCCAGTGCTTAACTGATACTTAATTTATCCACCTCCGAAAGAACGAGAAGTAAAACCGACGTAATTTGAACTCAGAACGTAAAGTAGAAAAACGCCACCAAGCGTTTTGTCCGGTGTGCTAATGATTCTGCCAGCTCGTCGTCTTAATAATAACTGTCGCAAATTCTGGTGCAAGGCCAGCAATTTTGGGAAAGGGTCAAGTCGATTACATCGCCCCCAGTGCACGACTCGTACTTATTTCTATCGACCCCGAAAGAATGAAAGGCGAAACTGAATTCGGCAGAATTTAAACTCGGACCGTAAAGACGAACGAAACGAGCGGCGTACTTACTAGTCTGCTAATTCGCTGTTTAGCGTCATTTCTTCCGGTTTCTACGTCCTGGGTTTATATTCTGCCGTGCTCGACTTTACCTTTCATCCTTTTGGGGTCCATGGAATAAGTATCACTTAAGTACTGGGCTCGATGAAATCCACTGTTCCCATACGCCTTCTACATTCAAATATCAGGCCTTGTGTCTATAGTAAAAAAGATTACTATAAGATAAGTATCCAACAACTCGGTTCTTCTTTTCAAAACCAGAAAATACTTCATTTCTTCCTACTGATATTCTACAAAGCTCAGGTGTACTCACACAAATGGTCATGACTGATTGTGTACGTGTATGCATCCACACATACAGCTCCGTGTGTATATGTGAGCACACAACAGTTCTTGTGCAGAAACGTCAGACCTCGGGATCTCTTGAACAGCATTAATCTCACTGATCGAGGAAGGCTTACGAAGGCCATGAACACTACCTTTTCCTCCAAACCCAATAAGTAAAAAAAGAAGAAAGAAAAAAGAAAGAAAGAAAGAATGAAAGAAAGGGTACACGGTCTTAAATATATCGACTACGGAAACAAATAGTATTGATTTAATCGATATAGAAAGGATAATAAGAAAATCTCAACCCGCTAGGATTTGAATTCATAATGTAAAGAAACGATGTTGAAGCTCTTTGCTTGACGGTTAACCGTTTCTGCTGCTCTACCGCCTTTCCTTCTGTTATATCAATGATAAGTCCTGTAGACATCTGATGTTTTGTTTTTATTCATTTGTTCCTTTGTAACGAAAGAATCCTGCTGGTTAATGTTGGTTAATGCTTCTGTCAGAGATGATGATAATGTTGATGATAGTAGTAGTAGTAGTAGTAGTAGTAGTAGTAGTAGTAGTAGTAGTAGTAGTAGTAGTAGTAGTAGTAGGCCTTTTCGTGAGTATAGTTTGGCTGTGAACCAAGAGCAAAATATGGGTCAAGCGTTCGAGTACTGAATCAGTTTGGTTATGTTCAGGAGATAGGAAAACATTGGGAGAAAGGTTTTAACAATGACTAAGTTGTTTTGTGATCATATCAGAAAGTCAAAAAAAAAAAAAAAAAAAAAAAAAA
>NC_068982.1:34624327-34625199 GCF_001194135.2 Octopus bimaculoides
TGGAAACACTCAAGAATGTATGATTGTTCTTTCCTTTTTTTCCCTCTCCCCCACTCCGCCTCGCCCCCTTCTCTCTCTCTCTCTCTCTCTCTCTCTTTCTACATTTTATTGTCTATTTTTATTGTCAATTTCATTGTTTTTTTTTGTTCTCTACGCTCCCTCCTTCCAACACCTTTCCTTCTCCGTCTTCCTCCTCCTCCTCCTTAAGCACCTCCTCCTCCTCCACCTCTTTCTTCTTTTCTATCGGGCAGATGGTATGACGTACGCTTGGAAATAGCAGAGGAATTCGATTCATTTCTAATTGCGCGCAGCAGCGAAGATTCAGTGGAATGGCCTGTTGCCAGATATACCTTTGATTGACGATTTCACTGTGTTTGGTTTCGCCCCGCCTTCCCGGCCATTTTGGTTTTTGCGGGATGTAGTTCTAATGGCTCAAGTTGATAGATTTCCGACTGCTCACAGCGTTTATTAACTACTTGAAGTTCCGTCAGTTGTTATATTTCTGTTGGATGAGAGTGTGGGCGTATCTCGGGGAGAGTCTTCTTCTTCTTCTTCTTCTTCTTCTTCTTCTTGCTGTTGTTGTTGTTCTTCTTTTTCTACTTGTTGTTCTCCTCCTCCCTCTACTTCTACTTCTGCTTGTTGTTGTTGTTGTTGTTGTTGTTGTTGTTCTTCTTCTTCTTCTTCTTCTTCTTCTTCTTCTTCTTCTTCTTCTTCTTCTTCTTCTTCGTCTTCTTGTCCTCCTCCTCCTCCTCCTCCTATTTCTGCTTGTTGTTGTTGTTGTTGTTGTTGTTCTTCTTCTTCTTCTTCTTCTTCTTCTTCTTCTTCTTCTTCTTCTTCTTCTTCTTCTTCTTCTTCCTCCTCCTCCTCTTTCC
>NC_068982.1:34625293-34626632 GCF_001194135.2 Octopus bimaculoides
CTGCTTGTTGTTGTTGTTGTTCTTCTTCTTCTTCCTCTTCTTCTTCCTCCTCCTCCTCCTCCTTCTCCCTCTATTTCTACTGCTTGTTGTTGTTGTTGTTCTTCTTCTTCTTCCTCTTCTTCTTGCTGCTGCTGCTGTTGTTGTTGTTGTTGTTGTTGTTGTTGTTCTTCTTCTTCTTCTTCTTCTTCTTCTTCTTCTTCTTCTTCTTCTTCTTCTTCTTCTTCTTCTTCCTCCTCCTCCTCTTTCCCGTTCACTCAACAGCATTTTTTCTCTCTTTTCTCTTCTTTGCTTTTTTTTCTCGGTGTAGGAATATATCGACAATGTTTATGATGCTACAAAACAAACCTCGTGCCGACAAATTACAAACAATCACAACATCAACAAAAAAAAAACAAACATACAACAAGTTCACACGGGATATGGTAATAGAACGAATAATAGTATTAATGTTAGAGCTGGAGTTGCTGCTTCAGATACCGTTGGCGTAAAAGATATGGAATTGCCGGAGCTGTAAGCATAAAAATTCAGCAGAAGGCAAAACGTATCGGAATGCTTCCACCAAAAGGTTTCTTTTTATTTCTTTTCCGTTTTCCTTTTATTATTTTCTCCGGTTGCTTCTAAATTGATATCTTTTAGCTTTTACTTGCTTCATTCATTGGACTGCGGCCAAACTGGGGCGCCACCTTGAAAGGTTTAGTCTAACAAATCGTCTCCAGTGCTTATTTTTAAACCTGGTATTTTTTTTTTATCGGTCAATTTTGCTGGACTGCTAGAGTACGGACACGCAAAGAAACCAGCCCCTGTTGTCAAGTGGTGATGAGGGGACAAACTCAAATACAAACACGCATACAAACGTAAATACACGTACAGCTATACATACATACATACATATATACATGCATGCATGCATACATACATGCATGCATGCATACATACATGCATACATACATGCATATATACATACATACATATATACATACATATATATATATATATATATATATATATATATATATATATATATATATATATATATATATATATATGTATGTATATATATATACATACGTACATACATGCATGCATGCATGCATACATGCATACATACATACATACATACGAACATACATACATACATGCATACGTGCGGTGAATAAACTGTCGTCAAAATTATGCAAATATGAAAATAACACCGACTTTTCATTTTAACAGATATATTTACCAAAATTACATAAAAATATTTTGAAATACTAAAGAGTAAATTTATTCAATAAAATCACCATTGGCTTCGATTATGGCCTCTAGACAACTTCGGAATCTCCTGAAACTCTTCTGGACG
>NC_068982.1:34629059-34634994 GCF_001194135.2 Octopus bimaculoides
ATATATATATATATATATATATATATATATATATATACACATACATATACATATATATATACATACATATACATATATATGCATATATATACATATATATATGTATGTATATATATATATATATATATATATATACAGAGAGAGAGAGAGAGAGAGAGAGCGAGAGAGAGAGAGAGAGAGAGAGAGAATTTGTTACTAAGCAAAATGACAATGGATTTGAAACAAGGATTCATTATATAATTTATAGTTTCTGAATGATGTATAAATATTTATTTTATCTGGGAACTAAATATGAAGAATGTCAATGAGTAATCCACATGGCTCTCGATCATTTTTGTTTTATAAAAGTTCGTATAAAAATTTACATTGGATCAATTTGTGGTGAAGAGCGAAAAAGCAACGTTTCGGAAAGATATTCTTTTTCAGGGCGAGAGAGTATAGGGGCGAGTGATAATAGAAAGGAGTGAAAGAGTAATGTAGAGTGAAATACGCTGGGAGAGAGGAAGGAAAAGATAGTGTGGTTGATGTGAGATAGGGGCGGTAGTTGAGAAAATTTAATTAAAGAGGAGAGGGTTAAAAGTTTCGAACAAGAGTTTGGTCAGTTGAAATGGGAGTGAGTGCCTGGTTAAGTGAATGAAGAGAAGAGCGAGAAAGCAGAGCGTAGGGCATGAACAAACGAATATATACAAAATAGAATAGAAGTATATAAAATAGAATTTCGAGAACAGAGGAAAAAATAAGTAATGAACATAGAGAAATGTTAAAATTGCAGGAGGAACATCTACAATTCTCCGAAATGGTATTGAACACTTTCAAAGGTCATTGCTCTCGGCTTTTTCACTCATTTAAATCAATGAAGTCGGAAAGCTTCTGAGACCTCTTCCAAATCATCTCGAAATTCAGGGATCAAAAAAGATGGACAATCGTCGATAATGGATTCCAGATAAGTCAGCTAGCGAAATGTCGGAACCGGAAGTCAGTATTATCAACCAAATGTTTTCATAGTAGGTTGTTTCTTCTTAATTTCCTCCAAGTACCAATGAACTCTAAGCTCACTAACACACAGACATGGCATTTAACGAGTTTCGTGGCCTAGTTCTCCTCCATGACATTGTTTTACACACACACACACACACACACACACACACACACACACACACACGCACACGCACACGCACACACACACACACATCTATATATATATATATATATTTATGTTTATATATACAAATCTATCTATCTATCTATCTATCTATCTATCTATTGACTTCTTATGTTCAGGTTATTGTCCTTTAACGGGGTCCTAAGAAAGTTGGAGTAGTGATGTTGTTAACCTAGCAGTTGGTAGCCTTATAAGAAAACCTATCCGTCTTCCTCTTTCTCAAAAAGTAAGAGTACAAAAGTTACCTTTTCACTCCACATGTGCTACGAGCTAATCTGCTTTCAACAAACTCTTGGGAAACGAAACCGGGAGCTCCGTTTCTCTTCATATAATATGCTGAATATTTTCAGGGAATACATTCTCCGATATCATTGAAATTTTGATATCATCATAGATTTCAATACAGACAATTACTGCTCCTATGAAAAGCATATCGGGGTAACTGGATATACTCGTAGGAAAGCCTATTAATCCGCAGCTATAATTAGAAATCTGGCAACAGTCATTAGCAGAAGAATCTCGAAGGATAGAGATATGTTCAAGAGGGCTGCACCCCATTACAAGATGCAAGAATTAGGTGGCTTTAGTGAGAATATAAATGCGCTTCACCCTCACTCCAACTCTGAAGAGGGTTAGCGATATATTAGCTGGTTCAATCCTCCGTCCATTCCTGATGTTTCTGCAAGTATAGCTAGAACATTCCTGTCATTAATTATGACAGAATCGTTTGCACGCCTAATAATAAATGCTTAATGACATTTCGTCCGCCTTTAATTTCTGAGTTCAAATTCCGCCGTGGTCATCATTGCTTTTCGTCCTTTCGGGATCGATAAATTAAGTACCAGTTGAGCACTGGGATCGATGTAATTAATAAGCCCTTCTCTTCAAATTTCAGGCTTTGTGACCATAACAGAAAGGACTAATTAGATAGTATTTCCCAAATATCTATAAGTATTGCAAACTTTAGTGTACGTAACATTAAAGTTTGCTGCTCACCCTTCGATAACGTCGCATACTACAACAAGAAAAAGGCGAGCATCTACACAAGTCATACTCCATTTCTCTATTCATAGCTGTTGAAATCCCACAATCAGTTCGAGATATCCTGCCTCTCAAATACTTATCTTTAGAACCAACCTCACACGATTCCATGGTATCCTGAAAAACTATATAGGCTCAACAAGGAAGATTTACGCAGCATATACAATCCTTCAGGCGAAGAGATATGAAAAAATTCCATCTAAATTCCGTTTCATCTGACGACTCCATGACTAATGAATCAACATCCTGAATGTCATCTGGGATATCCACAACAAAGCCCACCTTACTAACCTGGAGCACGTAATTGTAACCTCCGAAACGCGCGAAAATGCATATTGTAACAGCTTGCAGTATCCATCAACATGAAAATGACTTATCGTTTTGTTACCTTCAAAGAAACGCCCAGTAAAATATCTTCAAACTACTGCCACTAAATATTCAACAAAGATAGCTATAAATTTTTCTGGTACATATGTACTAGTATGTGTGCCAGATAAAATTTCTAGTCCTTATTGTGGATTTCTTACTTTTTTTCCCGACCACCAACTAACTCTGTTGCTGATAACAGCCAACGTCCAACAACAAATACAGCCACATACATAACACCAATAAGTAACCTGATCGTGCCGCTAGGATATTTGTTACTTCCCCGCAGAGTAACAAACTAGAACATCCGTTATCGCATTCAACTTTAACACATGACCTGAATGATCAATTGAAGTTTCCAAATATTCTCACTTTAAAATTATATTTTTTTTCATTTTCCACAGTTTAAAGTAGTCGACTACACAGACCACAAATTCATGAAGCCTGTCTTAGTCGACTTATACAGGCTTCATAGACAGAGACCCGGTTACTAGAAGCTGAACATGTCGTTGCCAGCGCGTAAAGATTTCAGTGACCGGATTAGTGAACTAGTTAAGAAATAGTTGACGGGGGCAATAATCAACAATAAATGATGATCCGCTCTGAAAAGGGCGATTAGAATAGAATCGATAAGGTTTAGCAAAGGACTAGCAGTAGAAAGAAACAGTAGAGACAGAGCTAGTCAAGAAGTTAGACAAAGCTTTTAGAAAAGGCGTCATGACCGATGTGCTCGCAGAGAGATTGGCACTCGGCCAATTCTTCAACGTGAAACATGAAGGTTGCGTTGTCAGAGCTAAGGCACGAGCACTTAGACGCGAAGGGACGAAAGCCGTTCAATAGGCCCGTGTAGAAGAGGCACGGTGTGGAAATAAACCCACGATCTGATCCTTGTCGGACCGCGAAGGGCAAATAATAACTGGGCCGAGACAAATGTGTGTGACCTTTCAACTGGTACTTCATTTATCGATGTGTTCGGGAGTGGCGGTGAGCCAGATCGCAGCATGGATTTCACATTCTACCTCGACAGGCTGCCGCGGCTTTCGATGATGGAGGCGGAGCGCTGCAAAAGGCTGATTACAGCCTTTGAAATACGGGAAGCAATGGCTAGCTGCACGAGGGGTAAATTGCCCAAACGATTACTGCAACTGGCAACAGAATGGGAGAATTCCAGGTTTTGTGAGCCGAGGAGCGGTGGCGTGCCTGAGGGGACTAGTCGATTACATCTAGCCCAGAATTTCACTGGTAGTTAATTTATCGACCCCGAAAGGATGAAAGGGCAAAGTCGACCTCGGCGGATTTGAACTCAGAACGTAATAATAATAGTAAAGGATGTGCGTATAATAATTGGTACATTGTGAACTGTAAGCAAGGATTATTATTATTATTATTATTATTATTATTATTATTATTATTATTATTATTTCGCCCTGGTGGCAAATAAAAGAAATCCTCCTCCTCCTCCTCCTCCTCCTCCTCATCATCATCATCATTATTATTATTAGTTCAATTTCATTTTTATTTTTGTTTTTTATTCTATTTCGTTTACAGAGCTAAATACGTTATAGAACCTGAAGGTATGGAACACTTACTCTTGCCGCTCCATTTAATCTCTCTATAGCATATAATTGTCTGCTATCGTTAAATTTCTATCGACCATTCTAATCCCTTCATAGCACCAATTTACACCATACATTATTCCGACTTAATTCGTATTTTTCCGACCTTCTTAACTCGTGAAGTGTGTGCGTGTGTGTGTGTGTGTGTGTGTGTGTATGTGTGTGTGTTTGTGTGCGTGTGTGTGTGTGTGTGTGTGTGTGTGTGTGCGTGCTTGCACGTGGGTTTGTTCGTGTTGTGTGTATGTTTGTGTTGGTGTATGTGCACGTCTGAGTGTGTTTACGTGCTCCAGATATAGTTACCCGTACACACAGTGTACCACTATCCAAAAGTTTAAGATTACTTAAACTTATTTCCAAAAAAAAATCTACAAAATGGAAATAACTGATCGAAGCAGTTATTTTCTGACAGCGCAACGGCCATTTAGATCGGTAGCAATGAGTCTTTTCCGCGCGGTTGTAGGAGACACGTTAGTTTCGCCGGCTTCACTAACATGTGCAGCGATTTCATTTGCTGTCTGGCGTCTGCTTCGAAGACTGGCAACTCTGATAAACTTATCCTGTGATTTAGAAGTCACTTTTGGACGACCTGACCGAGCTCTGTCGTTATTTTTTCCTGTTACATTATACCTTACAATGGCAGAGCAGACGGTAGTATACGAAATTTTAACTCTTTTGGCTATATCTCGAAAACTATAGCCTTCACTACGTAATGTGACAATGCTTTGTCTCTTTTCAGATAATACATTACTGGTTTTGCTCATATTTAGGTTGATTTTTAGTAATTTCACTAATTTTACTTATTTTTAATAATTGAACCTAAAAGAAACGATAACACATTTAACGCAGTCATTAAGTGATGTTATCACAACCGACAACACAGGGAAGTATAAATAATCAAAATGTATTACAATGTTGCCAAAAAGTGAACGCTAAAATGATTTTGACAACATTCACAAATAGGCTTGCCGTCAAGAAATATGATTATTTGCATATAAAATATGTATAAATAGTGTTATTCCATATCGGATAAAAACTCAAACTTTATTCAATATGTTATTCCATATTTTTATGCCAAAAAACTAACTAAATCGATGACATTGAACTAAAAGTTGCACTATGAAACACATTGTTTTAGGTGCTCTTAAACTTTTGGATAGTAGTGCATATACAGGAGTGGCTTTGTGGTAAGTAGTGTATATATGGGAGTGGCTGTGTGGTAAGTAGCTTGCTTACCAGCCACATGGTTCCAGGTTCAGTCCCACTGCGTGGCACTTGGGTAAGTGTCTTCTACTATAGCCTTGGGCCAACCAAAGCCTCGTGAGTGGATTTGGTAGACGGAAACTGAAAGAAGTCCATCGTATATATATGTGTGTGTGTGTGTGTGTGTGTGTGTGTGAGAGTGCGTTTGTGTGTCTATACTCCCACCATCGCTTGACAACTAATGTTGGTGTGCTTACGCCCCCGTAACATAGCGGTTCGGCAAAAGTCGCCGATAGAATAAGTACTAGGCTTACAAAGAATAAGTCCTGGGGTCAATTTGTTCGAGTAAAGGCGATGCTCCAGCATGGCCACAGTCAAATGACTGAAACAAATAAAAAATATAAAAGAACAAATGAATAAAAATATATGTATGTATGTATGTATGTGCATATATATATATACATATACATATATATATACATATACATACATATATATACATATATGTATATATGTATATATGTATATATATATATATATATATATATAT
>NC_068982.1:34635220-34636510 GCF_001194135.2 Octopus bimaculoides
ATAGCGGTTCGGCAAAAGTCGCCGATAGAATAAGTACTAGGCTTACAAAGAATAAGTCCTGGGGTCAATTTGTTCGAGTAAAGGCGATGCTCCAGCATGGCCACAGTCAAATGACTGAAACAAATAAAAAATATAAAAGAACAAATGAATAAAAATATATGTATGTATGTATGTATGTGCATATATATATATACATATATATATAATATATATATATTAATACATACTCTCTGTGCACACACACAAACACACACATATATAGATATCTATGGGTGGGTGTCTATATTTGGACTATACACGTCCATACATATATAGATACATACGTACATGCACCACACACGCACACACACATACACACACACATTTTCATATGATATATGTAATGCATAATACTCTCATGTGCATGTATATGCTTCATATTTCCTACATGCTTCTTTTCTTTCTTGCAAGATATAATATAATTTATAAACTTATACCTATGCGTATTCCTGTGTGTATTTATCCTGCTCACCGTAATTACTCTACCAGCTAAGTAAGCAACCTATTATAATGACCATTTCATTACAAATAGCATAGTATATGTTATAGGCAGATAGCTATTACGTAAGTCGTCCATTGTAGTAGTGAGATTGATAATTACTCCACTCCTTATTCTCCCGCCTCCACTCCATTATATGTAGTTTAGATGATTGTGTAGGAGAGGAATAGTGTTCATAGACTGGCAAACGATTGTCTTACACACATATACCAACACACACACACACACAAACACGCGCGCGCGCACACACACACGCACGCACGCACTACGAAAACGTATATACACCAGAGAAGCTGCAGCATAATTTGTAGGAAGGGGTTTTCTTATTCGATCGCTAGATCAATATTCCAGAAATGATACTCAAATCTTCTGTAGATAACACGCTATTGTTCATAGCCAACGAATTCGCCACAGCTTCGTCACTCAATCTGTTGGACACATTCCTTGAATCTTCTTGGAGACACATAATGATGGGATGGACATAATTGTTTTATGCCCAACAATTGCCCGACCTTATCTCCTGTGGCCAAAGGACTTAGGCTTATATAGAATAGAGTAGAAAACAACTGTTTTTGCATAATTTAAATAAAAGTAAGTTAAAGACTATGAGATTGTCTCCCTTTCTCATGCGAAGCTGGTCATAGTTGATATTTGGTAATTATGATACATCCTTCGTAGACAGAGATAGTTTTTAATATATCATAAAATTTCGTGGTACGACCTTTGACGCACTGGTATTTGTCTCGCTCCCT
>NC_068982.1:34638098-34646122 GCF_001194135.2 Octopus bimaculoides
TATATATACATTTATATCGGACAAAGTATAAATAATGGTCGTTATATTTCCTTTATTGTTGCAAATACGACTTACAGTTGTTTCCGATAATCATTGTTGGTTTGTTCATTGATCGATTTATTCAGTCGGTCCATTGACTGTTTGAGAAAAGTCAGACGACCTTAAAGAACTAATTCTATCTTTGTCAGAGTCAGAGTATTCTAATGGAAAACAGCAGAATACCGATAAATGTTTTCCAGAATACTCTGATTCTGACGAATTCTGGGGTCTCTATTATTGATTAGCCCTTTCCCGAAAAAACTCTCAAAAAACTCTCAAAAAAAAAAAAAAAATTCACCCGTCATTAACTGATGAAATAAATTAGCAGACAAGTACTGGAGTTGGTATATTTTACTATTCCCTCATCCAAAATTTGTGGTCATGTGCATATGTATGAAATCAATTCATTTAATTTAATGTTACATTTTTAATGAGATAGATTAGTTTGGCTCTTTCTAACAAGTAACTCGATTCTAGGCACAATTTCAGCTCAATTAAGAGTCCCTTCACGAAATTTGTTTTGGTTATAAACTTTGCTGAAAACATTTCTTCATAGAGACAAGTAAAGAGAAATGCGAAAGGCACACGATTTGGTTGTGATTAATTCAAAATTGCAGTGTTAAAAACTTCACGTGCCTCATGAATCATAAGAGTACACCTACTCCGGTTTTAAAACTTCTATTCAGAGCCTTTTAGTTTATCTTCACCGCAAGTATTCTTGAGATAAATTCTTATGCAATGTCAACTTCTAACCGAAAGTAAGTTTACAAGGTTGTCTGTGAGTACATAAGCAATACTTTTGACGAAGGTATATGGGAGACATTGCCGCCTTATTCTGAGCTCTGAAATGCGCTAGAATTTACTTTTATCTTTCATTCAACCCCTGTTATTTATAAACTAAATACCAGGAATATACTAAGCTTATTCAATATACCATATCAGCTATTTGTTAAATTATGTTCTCTTATGTGTAGCGAAAAATATGCCCTGCGCACAGATTTATGTGTGTATGAGAACATTCCTATAAATTAAAAATGATCTAAAACAAGTTTTAAAAAGGCAGATTAACAGACACCTGATGGAATATATGGTCTGAGATAAAAGGGTTTATTAAACAAATTTTTTCAGCTAATTTCTAATTCTTAAAGAATTTTTTCGAATAATGTGACTATTCTAATAAATACATATGTATGTATGTACGTACGCATATATGTACCGTTATGGTTATTTCTTGTAGTATTTGGTCAGTCATTACGTGGATTCTGGTTCGATTCCAGCGTAGAACTTTGGGAAATGCCTTCAACTGTAGGTTCGGCTAAACCAATATACTGATTTCAAATTTTTGGCACAAGGCTATCAGTTTCGGGGAGGGAGTAAGTCGATTACCTCGTTCCGATGCTCATCAGGTACTTATTTTATCGAGTCCGAAAGGATGTAAAGGGAAGTAAACCTCGGCGGATATTGAACTCTAAGCATTTTAAGTACTAGGGTTGATTTGTTCGATTAAACCCTCCAAAATGATGCCTCGGCACTGAAACAAGTAAAACATAAGATATAGGTGTATGCAAATGTGTGTGTGTGTGTGTGTATCTCCTCGATTGCAGTCCTAGTTGTGTAGGGGCTTTCTGTTGTCTAGTACGAGTCTAGGCCTACGTTTAATTGTACCTAATGTCTTTTATTTAATTTCATGGTTAAGGCATTGTAAGGGTCATATATCTAATTAGATCTCAATCAGCTTTAGTTTATTATTCGTGGCAGTTCGTCGGGACTTTAGTAGTTACAGGAATTATATTATTGGGTTAGGTGTTAGCTAGTTCTTGCGTTATGATGGGTTTGCCACAAACACACACACACACACACACACACATTTGTGTATTGCGTATATATCATTTATCTTCTATCTTTTATTTGCTCCACATATCAGAGAAACCGCTTTTTGCTTAACTTCTAAGTTACTCGGTACTCAGATATAACCGTAACACCGGTTGTCAAGCGGTGGTGGGGATCAATCACAGACACACACACACACACACACACACACACACACACACACACACACACACACACACACACACACATATATATATATATATATATATATATAAATATAAACATTATTATTTCTAAATCTCTCAAAGAGAGATTATTCAGTAACAATTCTTTAAAGTAAAAACCATTCGCCAACATAATGTGGCTGTTCTGGATGGGACAATTGTTACTGTTGTTTAACCCTGACGAACTTCTTTTAGTTTCCGTGCACCAAATCCATTCACAAGACTTTCGTCGGCCTGAGGCTTTGGTTGGTCCAAAGTGCCACACAAGTAGGATAGAACCCAGAAAACGTGATTAGGAAACAAACTTCTTACCACACAGCTACGCTTGTGTATATATAAATATATATGATGTGTGTTTATTTATGTGCATGTGTGCGTTTACGTGTGTATCTTTAGCCGACTTATAAATATTGGTGAGAAAATCGAAAATAAAAGCGAAATAAAACATAACAAACTATAAAAAAATACGATGATTTACGAACGAAATCCTTTGCATCGAATAAAGCATGATTTACCACTCCTGTCAAGAATACAGTGAACCAGTGACTAATTTATCCATTGATAACTAACGACATTATTGTTCACAAATTGTGATATATAAATGAACAAGCTGACATTCTGAGTTCAAGTATCGCCGGAGTGTCCGACCTTGACCTTCATACTTCCGGTATCGATAAAATAAGGACCACTCATCTTTTGGAGTCGATATCTTAGACTATTCACGCCTCCAGTAAATCAATAGTGATGATCACTTGTTGATGAACGCCTTTGATCATTGAAAGGTCAAGCAGTTGACTTTGTTTATTTGCACTCGTGCATGGATGAATAATTAGTAAAAATTATATGCCACAAATCATTATTAATAGGAAGGAAAAAATGGCGGCGTTCTGATGAAATTGTCAGAGCGTTAAAAAAGCGGGGGAGGTTTTCAGGCATTTCTTCCGAATTTTTACAATCTGAGTTCGAATCCCACCGTAGTCAACTTTACCTTTCATCGTTACGGAGTCGATAAAATAAAGTACCAGCCATGTACGGAGATCAGTAATATCGACTAATTTCTCTCTCGTCCACAAAATTGCTGATTCTGTGTCTATATTAGACACCATTATCTAAAACAAGATGTGTAAGAAATAATTCTATGATTCTTATTATATTCATTAAAATTCGAATACTAGTCTTTTCTTTTACCTGTTTAAAACAGTGGACTGCGGCCTTACTGGGGCATGACCTTTGAACTGTTTAACCAAACATATCAGCCTTAGTACTTATTTTGTCTTTAGAGGTCTAGTACTTATTTTGTCGATCACTTTTATCGAAACGTTAAGTTGCGAGGCATAAACACACCAACATCGGTTATCAAGTGATAGCGGGCATCGTGTTTTGTTTTATAATATCAGTTTGCTTCTGTAGCTAACGAAGATTTCATACACACGTTTTTCATACTGTTTTGTTAATATTCTATTTTGAATCCTGGGCATACTACGTCTTTCTCACAGAGAACTGGCAGAATCGTTAGCGTATTCGACAAAATTCTTAGAGACATTTCGTCCGTCTTTACGTTCTGAGTTCAAATTCTACCAAGGTCGACTTTACCTTTCATCCTTTGTGGGGCGAATAAGTAGCATTTGAAAACTGGGGTCGATGTAATCGATTAGCGCCCACACCCAACCAAAAATTCAGGCCTTGTGCCTTTAGTAGAAAGGATTATTACTATCATTGTGAAAGGCGACGAACTGGCAGAATTGTTTGCATGCCGGCTATCGTCGTCTTAACTTGAGTTCAAATTCCACCGAGGTCGATTTTGTCTTTCATCTTTTCGGGTTCGATAAAATAAGTACCAGTTGAGTACTGGGGTCGATGAAATCGACTTACCCCGTACCCCTTGTGGCAAAATTTGAAATCATTAATATTATTATTTGTCAGGCAGTCATTCTGTTGCCAACATCCTCTGAGTGGCGGATTAGGTATGCCGTGGCTCCTAATGCGTAGACACGCTCTTAGGTTACGCCATCTGCAACGATTTCTGGACGGTGAGCGTGTGTGGCTCTGTTTGTGAGGCTCATCTCTCCGCAGCTCGTCTCCTTGATGGAACTGCAGCCCTGGGTGAAAAAAGGCTGTCTTCGAGTGAGTTTATTGAAAGGTGGCTTAAAGTTACGAAAATGGCAAGAGCCGGAGAGAAGGAATTGGAGAGGGCACTTGCTCCTGGGGTCTCAGGGAAATCTCGGATTGTGGGGGTTCCTCGATTATCCCTAGAAGCCTTCTTGTGTAAGGAGATCCACATCTCTATCATCCTCCCCACCCCCTTTTTTTAAACCTCTTTATGCTATGCCTATGTCTCTTCTTTTTCAGTGTATAGCATGTATACTTATTTTCTTACTTTTTTTAATCATTTTATTATATGTAAACCCCCACACTTTATGTCTGCCTTTGTATTGTCCTCCTCATCCTTCATCCTTGAGAAAAATAAATGAAATTATTATTATTATAATTGTAGTTGTTGCTACTGTTGTTGTTATTGTTGCTGCTGTTGTTATTTATATCAAGGCGGTGCCCCAGCATGGTCACAGTCGACTGTCTGAAACAGAGAAAAGGTAAGAAATATTAGCTTCTATACTTTTTCTTTTTACATTTCATTCCCGTCATCAAAACTCGTTTATAATGAATCAACGAAAAAGTGCATATTTGGTTACTTGACGAAATAGAAGTAGCAGCCATATAAATCTAAAACATCAACCAATACATTCTCGGGAAGAAAAAAGATACCTGAGATGGCGTAGTCCGAGATACAGTGTGTCTGAAAAAAGACGGATATAGTTACATCTGAAACGGTTGCTCGATCAGGGCAAGATAAGCAAATCAAGGAGGGAGCCCACTATGTAGTCAACACTTGCTAGAAATAGTGCGAAGTTTAATTTGATCCACTTTGGAAAAGAGGATACTCTGAAACTACCATATGCCCTTCCCACGAGCGACTCTCTCGTATCATCCAACAGCACCAGAGACCTTGGAGTAACTGCTGATAGCAATCTAAGCTGGAGTCCCCACATAAACAGCAAGTTTGACTTGGCCCGCAAGATGTGATCCTGGATTCTGAGAACTTTCTGGTCTAGAGATGCTCACACCATCTTCCTTCTCTACTTTACTTTTGCCCGACTCCACCTTGAATACTGTTGCTCACTGTGGTGTCCCCACACGAAGCAAAGCATTATGAAAGCGGAATAATTCCAGAGGTCAATAACAAGAAAGATAGACGGCATGATAGGCATTGACTATAGGGGTCGACTAAAAAAACTCAACCTCTATTCTTTCCAATGCTGCCGTGAGCGCTACATCATTTCTGTGATGTGGAAAATATTCCATCAATATTGCACAAATGATGTTGGCATCAATTTTAAAATCCACCCAAGACCTGGCTCCACGTGCTGTCTGCCCACTACAAAAATTGAACTCAAGACACATAACAACGTTACGACACAGCTACAGGGTGGCCCGAAAGTCTTGTTCCCCCCTACATATTGTTTATTATTGTCTTTATTATCATTATTTTATGTTTTAGCACAACCCCGCTACATGTAATGATTTGGGCCGCTATATCAAGTAAGTACCTGATAAGACCCTATTTCTTCTAGGGCACTGTTAACCAGCAATCTTACTTGGCCATGTTAAGGGAGTGGTTTCTTCTATAGCTCTTGACATTACAGATCCAAAAGATGAAAAATCAATATGAGAGGTATAGAAAAAATAGCAAAGTACCTGGACCTAGCCATTGAATTACAGAGACTATGGAAATTGCGGGTAAAATGTATCCCAGTAGTTATAGGTGCATTAGGAACTAACCCTAAAGATTTGAACAGATGAATAGAGGAAAAAGGCATAACACCTAGTTTAGTACAGCTGCAGAAAACAGTGTTATTAGGGACAGCTAGGATACTTAGGAGGGTTATTGACATCTAAGGTTACTTGTTGTAGCCCGATGCTAGGGTTTTTTTTCATTTCCAACAGTATAATCTGTTGTGTGTATATGAAAAAAAACAACAACAACAACAAAAGAAATGAGATAGAGCCAATGCATGTGATAATTATCAGCATAGAGACCTTCCCGAGATAAAAACAACATTATGACTTTTTTTTTCAATGTAACTAACGAAATAATACACTTGGTATTATTGTACAACCCCAGGTCAACTCTGATCATGCAGACCTATAACCAAAGAGGGTTTCAGCTGCGATCATGCCACCTTATTTCATAGGACTTACATTTTTTCAATGTAACCATCTTTTTAAGACGGTAGGATATAATTTGAAGGAGATTTGGCTATTAAATCTTTTAGTAGTCCTATTATTAACTCGAGCGACACAGTTTTATGTGTAGGTTTTCAAATTTTTGTGACTTTTCGAAGTTGCACAACCGAAGTTCTATGGAACGAGCTGTTGGGAATTGCATTTAGGTGACAACGTCCTGGCTCTTCTTGTCCCTGTCACTCGCAACTGACGTAGCCAATCGCACATTTTAGGTTCAAATCTTATGACTCAGATGTCCAAGGAACCAGACGTTTCAACTATGAGCACATGTGATTGGCATAAACAAATAGATGGATTGATAAACTGACAAACAGGCAGATAGACAGACAGACAGATAGATAGATAGATAGATAGATAGATAGATAGACAGATAGATAGTTAAGAAGTAGATGACAGACTTTTGGAAGGTCATCATATGCATACGTACACACTCACACAGGCATACACATACACATAAATATGTATGTTTCCATCTTTCTTTCTTTCTTTCTTTCTTTCTTTCTTTCTACATATATGTATATATATACAAATGCAGATGCATAAGTACATGTATAAATAAATATATATATATATATTTATTTATATATATATTTATATATGTATGTATGTATGTACACACACACACACACACGCATACACACACACACACACACACACACACACACACACACACACACACACACACACACACACACACACACACACACACACACACATGTATTGCGCTATGTTGTCGTTTTGTTACAAACAGCAAAATCTTGAACTTTGTCTGACCCTGCAATATAATAACTGTGCGACTCTTCTACCTGCTGAAGTGAGAGTATGCGCATGTCCTTGTTCCAGTGCGCCTGTGTGCGGTCTACGTGTGCGTGTGTGAGCACGAACATGTGTATGTGTATGTGTGCGTGCGTGCTCGCACGCGTATCTCTGTATCTCATTGTATATGTTTAAGCCCGTTGTATGCCGTTGTACGTAAGTGTGAATATTGTCATGTGATTCGTTGGTAGTTAGTTAGTTATAAGGTTGAGAAGCAAGACACAGAAGAAAATTTCTAAAGCGGCATTCAGTGATTCGTTTTTGACCAACCACACTAATAGCCTGAAACTGCCAGAGCAGTCAGTGGAAAGCAATACAGTGAGTAGGGGTGACATAGCATCCCTTTACCTCGCCACCTCATCATTACCGAAAATCCATTCAGACTGACAAAGGCAGCCATGCCCACCCATTTCCACCTTCACCTTGCAATGTTTCATTTCCATACCCTTTATACGCCTAACTTCACCTAACCCCCTTAACACTTTTGCTTATTTTAATTTGGATTCATTTGCTTGTCTTATTTTATTGTTTCTCTTCCTTTTTTCAATTGTTGGATCTGCTACGGCGAGCTGGTAGAACCGTTAGTACGCCGGACAAAAAGTGCTTAGCGACATTTCCTCCGCCTTTACTCAGAACGAGTTCAAATTCCGCTGAGGTTAACTTTGCCATTCATCTTTTCGGGGTCGATAAAATAAGTACCATTTGAACACTGGAATCGATGTAATCGACTCATCCCCTCTCCCAAAATTCCTGCCTTTGTGACAAAATTTGAAACCATTATTATTATTATTGTGTTTGTTGTCGCTATTTTGT
>NC_068982.1:34646533-34652408 GCF_001194135.2 Octopus bimaculoides
GTACCAGTTATACACTGGGGTTGATATAATCGACTTAATCCGTTTGTCTGTCCTTGTTTGTCCCCTCTGTGTGTAGCCCCTTGTGAGCAGTAAAGAAATAAAGAATAAGTACCAGTTGAACATTGGGGTAGATGTAATCGACTCATCCCCTCTCCCAAAATTCCTGCCTTTGTGACAAAATTTGAAACCATTATTATTATTATTGTGTTTGTTGTCGCTATTTTGTTTTAATTTCTGGTGCCCATCTCCCCCCACCCACCCACCGTTTGCGATGGTTGAATCATTAGTGCATCGGACAAAATGCTAAGCGGCATTTCTTCCGACTCTTCACGTTCTGAGTTTCAAATTCCGCCGAGGTCGACTTTACCTTTCGTCCTTTCGAGGTCGATAAAAGTAGTACCAATTGAACACCCCTCCCCTTTTGGAGAATTTTATTGTTTAAATTATGTTGATTGTTTTGTTATTTATTTTGTACACTAATATTGCGCTTAACCCCCATTTGTCCTTCATGTCGTATCGTCCCTGTTTATTTTGTTATCCGGCCCTTTGTGGCCAATAAAGAAAAGATTATTATTATTAATGTGAAGGCAGCTAGATGGCAGAATCGTTAGCACCCCGACAAGATGATCTGCAGAATTTCGTCCGTGTCCACGTTCTGATTTCAAATTTCACTGAGGTCGATTTTGTCTTTCATCCTTTCGGGATTTACTAAATAAATACCAGTTGAGGACTGGGGTTGATGTAATCGACTTGCTCCCACCCTCAAAATTTCAGTCCTTGAGAGAAAAATGTGTTGAGAGATGATATTATTGACTAAATAATTTCAAGGTGGTACCCCAGCATTTCAAGGTGGTACCACAAATTTCAGTCCTTGTGCCAATCGTGCTTGTACTTGCTATATTATTATAATTTCTGTTTCCCATCTTTCCCGTTTGAAAGATGCAGAATCGGTACAGCATCGGACGAGATGCTAAGCAACATTTCCTCTGTCTTTACATTCTGCGTTCAAATTGTGCCGGGGTCAACTTTACTCTCCATCCTCTCGCGTCCGATAAAATAAGTAACAGCTGAATACTGAAGCCGATGTAATCGACTAGTCCCCTCCACCAAAATTTCAGGCCTTGTACCTTTAGTAGAAAAGATTATTATTATTATTGATAAGGTGGCGAGCTAGTTAGAGTCGTTAGCGTGCCGGACAAAACGCTAAGCGGCATTTCGCTCGTTTGCACGAGGTCCACTTTGCCTTTCATCCTTTCGGGGTCGATAAATAAAGTACCAATGAAACACTGGGGTCGATGTAATCGAGTAGTCTCCTCCCACTAAATTTCAGGCCTTGTGCCGTTAGTAGAAAGGATTATTATTATTATTATTGATTTTGCTGTTGCTATTTTATCTTAATTGCTGGTTCCTTTCTTTTTCGCTTGAATCAGCAGAATCGTTAGAGCGCCGAAAAATATAGCCTTACTATATTTGTTTCGGCTCTTTACATTCTGAGTTCAAATGTTGCCGATGTCAACGTTTCGTGGTCGATGAAATATAGTACCAGTCAAATACTGGACTCGATGAAATCGATTTACCTTCTACCCTCAAAATTGGTGGCCTTCTGCTAAAATTAAGCCGTTAGACAAGAATGATGAAGACTATTCCTGCCTGACAGTTTAAACATACTATCATTAACAACATGCTGTATTAAAACCGAGCGAAGCAGTTTATTTAACGTGATACCCCGTATACATTACCTGGGGAGATGCGCCTGCGCCGAGGGATGCACCACCACTAGTTGTACAGTATCCCACTCGCGAGGGATCAATGCAAGATGCGTCGAAACGATCGTTGTGAGCAATAAAGTTTCTCGCATATTTCATTTTCTTTCTCTATCATTTGTTATACATGTGTCTGTGTGTTGTGTGTGTGTATATATATATGTATGTATATATATATATGTACACACACACACACACACACACACACACACACACACACACACACACACACACACACACACACACACACACATATCTTTTAAGCTCGTTCATGGAAAACGGTTTCAATATGGAAAAATTATTATGTACAGAATTGTAAAAATCGACGCTGCTTAACAAAAACCATCGCAGTAAAAAAGCACATGAAAGTTTATTTACAAAAACAAATTACGAACTAATTATAGTTCTTAAATCTGACAGAAAGAAGCAAGTTTTTACGTTGGTGTAACGGTAGCACACTTGGTTGTGAAAGCAAAGACGTATGAAATTCATGTCCCACGCCTACAGGAAAACCTGCTTTTTTTCTGTCGAGGGCTTATATGCCCTATTCGCGGTAATCGCTTATAAGCTTTAAGCTTATAAAATATATTATAGACATGTATATACATATTCATATATATATGTATATGTATGTATGTTTATGTTTACCTGTGCGTATATGTGTATACAAATGTATTTTTTTATATACATACGTATTGTACACATATTTATTTTGTGTACATATATATCTATATTATAATGATTGAAGAAGTGTGGGACTGTGTACAGTTTATTTTTTTTCTTCCTACATTATTAAAAAATGTCATATTACTTTGAAGACATTATGAATGAATATCAAAGAATTTTGAAACTAGAAAGTATATTTGTATATCAAGCATAAATTATAATGCTTAATATTACTCGATTCGCTTCTGTTTTAAATGTCAACTTCCGTTTGAATTCCGTGTGTAAACAAATAGCTTTTCTTCGCGTTCGTGAAAAATGTAATAAAGCGAAAAAAAACAACAGCAACAAAACAAGCGATTAAATTATTTTTAAAAGTGTTACGTAGTGCAAAAACAATAATGCCAATCTAATAGAATTAAGTTTTCAAATTGTGTTAGACTGCAGTCATGCTGGGGTACCACCTTGAAATTATTTAGTCAATAATATCATCTCTCAACACATTTTTCGCACATTATCAAGAACGCCAAGGAAAGAAAATATAAAAATATTAACCGAGGTAAATGAAAAGGGTCCATTTGCTGACAGTTGTGTCTGTAAAAAAATTCTACAGTGATGTGTGACATTCATTTCTCTCTTTTAACTGAAATATATTTAAGTTTCTTTTTAATTGCTAGGAAAGGGACACTAGAAACACTTAAGACGTCTATAAGTGAATATAATGAAACAACAATATAGCAAAACTCAAACTCTTCATATTGGTAAATGTAATTCATTAATTCCAACCAGAGCATTTATTTTCAAATTCACTCAAGTGAAGATTAATGAGCATTTTCCCTTGACAGTCTCATCTCTTTCCCAATTTTCATCATGGTCTTTTTTAAATGTATCATGGATTATTTTACTGATTACAGGATAAACTATAACGGAGGCTTTGTTCAATTCATGAGCATATTGTCAATTTATTCTATAATTTATGTATCATATCTATATGTATATATATATATATATATATATTATCAATATGCGCAACACATAAGCCAGCAGAAAACCGCCTAGAGGGCGGTTTTTCTTCTAGTATATCTAATTACACGAGCGTGTCTATGTGTTTGCGCGCTCTCCTGTTCGCTTCTTTGAGGTAACTACTAGTACAGGTATACTTATATTAGCATCAAGTTTTAATATATATATATATATATATATATATATATATATACATATATAATGTGTGTGTGTATAGATGTCTATATATATGTGTGTGTGTATATATCAAGAATACTTGATGTTAATATAAGTATACGTGTACTAATAGTTACCTCAAAGAAGCGACCGTACGTATACAGAAGCGCGCGCACACACATAGACATTCTCGCGTAATTATATGCTAACACACATTAAACGTCTCCTATACACATTTTATCTTTCTCTAAATTCTAGCAGAGGAAAGTTTCTTTAGCTTACTGCCGATTCTGACAAGTACAGTATTAACTTTCAAGAACGGCATAACACCTTTTGTTCATTGATAATCTAAGTTGCCAATGTGTTTTATTGCAGGTTAAAATCAATGCGATAACATTACAAAAGAGTTCAAGCAGAAACCGTTATCAATATTTTTCAGCCTTGTTCTTCGAAGAAATTTTATTATTAAAACTCGACTCAACAACTGAATACCACTTGGCTGATATCGCGATATGTACTATTGACTAAGAATTTTTTTTTCTTTTTTCTTTTTTGTACATTCCGAGACTGGATGGAAAACACAATTCTAGCTTTATCAGTACAATACCAAATTTAACATCAAGAAACTAACTTTATAATCAATATACCACTTATA
This sequence comes from Octopus bimaculoides, assembly GCF_001194135.2. Taxonomy (NCBI): domain Eukaryota; kingdom Metazoa; phylum Mollusca; class Cephalopoda; order Octopoda; family Octopodidae; genus Octopus; species Octopus bimaculoides. The sequence goes on from NC_068982.1 coordinate 34,650,794, forward strand.
AGAACATTGTAATTTCGATAATAATTTTTGAAATAGCATTCTATGTTTAGAAATGGAGTTTAAGTACCCTTAAAATGTAGTCTTTCAATGAATTCCCTTAAAATCATCACACACACACACACACACGCACGCTCGTTAGCATAATACGTTCCCTACATGTGTGTGGGTGCGCGTGTGTATGCATATGGATCTCTGTGTATGTTAAACATATATGTGTGAATGCCTACATTTACCTTTGCCTTAGCGAAGGCGGAAGTATTGTTTTCAGTCGTGTTTGTTTGCTTGTTTGTTTATTCGTGGACAAGATATCTCAAGAACTGTTGGATGGATTCGGATGAAACTTTCAGGGATATTTGGCCTCGTGACTGGAACGAACTGATTCGATTTTGGGATGGAACGAACTGATTCGATTTTGGGATCGATCCGGTACCGGACAAGGCTTCTAGATTATTCGTTATATTTACTTTAATTTACAATCTTACATCCGTTCAAGTCTTTCTCTGGTTATCTCCCTTGAAAGTACGCTCATAGTTTCCACGTAAGCTATGGTGGCGTTGCTGTTTCCAAAGTTTTATTTTCGTTTCTCCATTATTAATTTTACTCGCGTCTCTATCTCAATAAAAACTGACGGAGAAAGAAATCAAAATACATAAACAAACGGCAGCGAAACCGTTCAGAAAATAAAATAACACTAACATACATATTCAGAAACAATAATAAATTTAATTTATCCTCGACAATTCTTAGTTTTACCAAATTTGAATATATCGCTCCTGCTTAAAACCTCTTACCTACATTTCTAGCTCTGCCTTGAAGGAAGCAATAATGTTGTTAAACCTCCGTTAACAGCACCGTATGCAGATCGTTTCAGTTTTCTTTCAAGCACGGATAAATTTTTCACTATAAACCTTAATGGTCGTAAAGACACTATATCAGTGGATAGACTAAAAAAGGCCTTCATAGGAAAAACTGTCCCTGTTCCCACTGCAGGCGACACACACAGCATTACAACCATGGCCTGCACACTCACCTTCACATTCCATGGCTACCATTGGAATCGATCAGGTACCAGACAAGGATGCTGGATTATTTTTCCGTTTTTTTTTTTACTCAATTTTTGAGAGCGGTCGGGTTCATTTTTAGTATTTTCGTTTGTGAGAGCAGTTGAGTTTATTTCAGATATTCTCATTTTAAAAATCATCCCCGGCTAATAGTTGAGAGGACTTTGGTGTTGCCTTGGTGGATGTTTGCGCTGTCTGAGTGTTCTTGTTATATATACTTTCAAATGCATTCACACACGCACATGTGTATGCATGTATGTATGTATGTATGTATGTATGTATGTATGTTCGTATGTGTGTATGTGTATGTATTCATGTATGTATGCATGCATGCATGCATGTATGTATGTATAACAAAAATACGTATAGAGAAAATCACATCCTGTAGAATCCACCTTATAAAGCCGACAATTGTTTCTATTGTAGCAACAAATTTAGATATAGAAAATACTGAAATTGATATTTCCCAAAATACATGTTAGCACGTTTTCAAGGCGATCCAAAATTGGGTTATATATATGTATGTATATATATATATATATATATATATATAT
>NC_068982.1:34652555-34654633 GCF_001194135.2 Octopus bimaculoides
TATACAATCCAATAATAGTATTCCACATATACAAAAAACAGCCAGTGATTTTAAATTCTCAAACGGAGGATGTTGCCAATAATATAGCCTGAACAGGATAAGCTACCTCTGTTTTGCAGAAAAAAGTGTAGGCGGCCATAAATAAAAGTAGATAAGGGATTTTACATACAGTGGACAAGAAGCCTCTTTGCCCCTTCTACACAGCACATTCCTAATATCCAACTCTAATATCCAACATATATTTTTATTCTCATATTTCCCTTTATACTTCCTGTTACTCTCCCTTTCCAAAATAACTTCTTATATAATGAACTCTACTTGTACTGAAACACTCTCATATCGTCTCTGATGATGGGATATCTTTTATATCCCTGAAACAGCTGTAAGACTACCTTTCTCTTTATAAATGTCCTAGAAATATCACACTGCCTTGGCCTTGTTATCTAATTTTATTTAACATATACCAAAACGTCTCATATATATATATATATATATATATATATATATATATGAATGAATTTATGTATGGTTTCAAACTTTTGTACAAGGCCAGTAATTTTAAGGGAGAGAGTTAGTTAGCTGATACCATCGACTCCAGTACTTGACTGTTTGACTGATGTTTATTGTATTGACCCCGAAAGAATGAAGGGCAAAGTTGACCTCGGCAGGATTTGAAGTGAGAATGTAAAGAAATACTGCTATGCATTTTGCCCATCGTGCTAACGGTTCTTCTCTCAGCCCACTGCCTTAAACAGCCGAAATATTGAAGAATTATGGAAATAGTTCTTCATAGAATTAAAATATTCCTTCATAGAATCAAAACAACCTAGTGAACAACAAGCTTATCACATCTTTGATTTTTATTCGTCTATTGTGAAAGTGCGTGACCAAGTGGTTAGAGTGTTGCACTCACGATCGTAGGATCGTGGTTTCGATTCTCGGCTTGGGAGGTATGTTGTGTTCTTGAGCAAAACATTTCATTTCGCGTTACTCCAGGTTACTCAGCTGAGTAAACTGAGTTACTGAGACGGACTGTCGTCCTGTCCAGAGGGAATTTCGTTATCTCGATTACTTATAGGCCTTCTCGCCTAGCCAGCAGAGTGATATCATTTAAAAGCAACAACAATGCAATGAAGCGCACTGTGACCAGTGGTGTATAACAATATCTGATAGCCTTTGTGATACAGTGATTATTTGTGTATTATTAATGTTAATTCTCTAAACGAGGTATTAACAGTAACTGCACGATAAAGTGAAGTATATTGCCACTTAAATGTGGCTGACCCCTACTGGGCTAAAAGCAACAGTAACATCCACCCCTAGGGGTCAGCCACATTTAAGTGGCAATATACTTCACTTTATTGTGTATTATTGTTGGCTACGAAAATGGTCGGAGGACGAATTAATAGAGCGTCGAGAAATAGTTTTACTCCTATTAATTACGTCGTTCATTCATGTTTTTTGGTTCAAACACCAGTACTTAAAAGTTGCTTTTCGGATTTTCAACATTAACAAAAAAGCTCCCACAGATATTTTTGGTTTTGTGACATTTTTAGAAATCGATTTTGCTGGAAATCTACGCTGAATCGTTACTATTTATATTCACTGAATAGCGTTTGAATACACAGACCATCTTAGGAGTTACTCTGAAGTGTTGATTCACCTGCAGATTGCCTTTGGAATGTAAAAATGTTCCTGCTTCTCTTGTATGTATGTATGTATGTATGTATGTATGTATGTATGTATGTATGTATGTATGTATGTATGTATGCATGCATGCATGTATGTATGTATGTATGTATGTACGTACGTACGTACGTATGTATGCATGTATGTGTGTATGTATGTATGTATGCATGTATGCATGTATGTCATTATTCAGTTTTATTTCAGGATTTTTTGCTAATAATGAAAGAGCCGGTTTCTAACCTAGATCCAAAGCTTCTGCATTGATATTTCAACATCAACCGGGTATTTATATATATATATGTTTATGTGCAGATTTGTATGCTTTGTTTTATGTATGCAGTTCCATGCATAAATTTGCATGTCTAAACATGATTATATGCATCTTATGT
>NC_068982.1:34656068-34656251 GCF_001194135.2 Octopus bimaculoides
TGTATATATATATATATATATATATATATATGTGCATACATACATATGATATATATATATACATAAATATATATACACATATATTCATACATTCATATTTATGTATATATATGTATATAAGTATATGTATAAATATATGTATATATATATATAAATATATGTATATGTATATATATATATATA
>NC_068982.1:34656261-34657065 GCF_001194135.2 Octopus bimaculoides
TATATATATATATATATATGTGTGTATGTGTGTGTGTGTGTGTATATATATCTATATGCATATTAGCATATATATACATGTATAAGTATATATGGATTGTATATACATACATATACATATATGGATATATATATATGTATATATATATATACACACATATAATATATATCAAATGTTTACTAATATACATACATGACTATATACATGTGTATTCAAAGCCCCACATATAGACATGTATATATTGTTTATCTACGTCATCTCTTTTTTTGTGGGGGTATTTTAATGCCTCAGTTATTGGCGAAACGCCTTTAAATGCGTAACAGCTGGTAGCTTGTTGAAAAATCTACTCAATAGCGTAACTTTTTCTTTCGATGCATGTTTATTCACGTGTCCACCAGAGGGCATTCTAGGTTGAGGCCTAAAAATGGAGGCTTTTTCAACGAATGTACGAATACGTCGTCGTTGTTGGACCAGTAAAGACGGAGCCTTTCAAAAACGTTTCTTTTCGTTGGAGCTAATCTTATCCATATTCCTGTATCTAACTCACGTCTTATGCCTAGAAGTAAAACGTAACATAAAGAATAAAAAGAAAAGCATTTCTTGATGTCTGCATGTTGCTATATGTATATATGTATGTATGTATGTATGTATGTATGTATGTGAATTAGACTTGTGGACTTGTGTTTACGTTTGTATACATAGATTTATTCACACATGTACCACGTACACACATATACACTCGCAAAAACACGCACACTCACTCACTGACGCACATATATATATATATATATACTTATATATATA
>NC_068982.1:34657349-34662097 GCF_001194135.2 Octopus bimaculoides
ATATATGCCCTAACTCTTCGAAACGCCTGTGTTAGAATGGGGGTAGCTGATGAAGGAGATGTTCTCGATGTGACCTGTGTGTTTTCTGTACTCATTTATCATTTTGTCTACGCTTTGTTTGCAATGTCCTGTACTCAGATATGCATCTATATATACAGGTAGATGTACGTATATATGCATATACTCATTTATTATTTGTATTATATATATATATATATATATATATAAATGCAAGTGCCTGTGCGAGTATCAATGTGTGTGAATATATATATGTATTTATGAATGTATGTATGTATATTCTATTGGCTGAGAAATGTATAATGAATTAGGGCCTAGAATTTCGTGACGAGGTAATTATCAAAGAAATATCTGAAGTGTATCTGCACGAAACTTTCTTTTCTTGTTTGTGGTAACTCCCTTACTTATAAAACTATAAATACACACGTACATACATTTACACGCACGCACACACACATCCAAAATTATGTATGCCAAACTAGGTATGATTAAATATATACAGGTGTGTATGCATGTAATTATGCACGTGTTTATGTATATATACATATCTATTCATATAACACACGCACGCATGCCACACAAATGCATTATACTTTATGTACGTATACATAAAAAAAAACTGGTACTCCGTCAGTTACAACGATGAGTGTTCCAGTTGAACCGATCAACGGAACAGCCTGATCGTGAAATTAACGTGCAAATTTCTGAGCACTCCACAGACATGCATGCCGTCAACGTAGTTCTCGGGGAGATTCAGCGTGACACAGAATGTGACAAAGTTGGCCCCTTGGATTACAGGTACAATTCATTTTTGCCAGCTGAGTGGACTGGAGCAACGTGAAATAAAGTGTCTTGCTCAAGGATATAACTGCTGTTGAAAATCAAAGAATTTTCACTCGACTGAATCAACCTCAGTACTTATTTTGTTTTTAAGCCTTGTACTTTTTCTATCGGCATCTTTTCCCGAATCGCTAAGTTATGAGGACGTAAACACACCAAGACCGGTTGTCAAGTGGTGATAGGAGACAAACACAAAATCATTCACCTACGTGCGCGCGCACACAGAGATACACACAGAGACACATACACACACACGCACACACACATATACACACACGACAGGCTTCTTTCAGTTTCCATTGACCAGATCCACTCACAAGGCTTTGGTCAGCCTGGGGTTATAACAGAAGGCACTTGCCCAAGGTACCACGCAATGAGATTGAATCTGGAACCATGTTGTTGGGAAACAAGTTTCTTATCACACAACCACGCCTGCGCCTACATATCTAAAAATTCTTTCTACTACAGGCATAAAACCTGAAATTTGGTGAGAAATGGACTTAGTCGATTACATTCACCCCAGTACTTCAATGATAGTTTACTTTATCGATCCCGATAGGATAAAAGGCAAATTCGACCACGGCGAAATTTTAACTCAGACCTAAAGACGGAGGACATGCTTCTGAGCATTTTGCCCTACGTGCTAAGGACTCTGTTAGCAGTTGCCATACATACAGTAATCCTTCGACTATCGCGGGTGTTATGTTCCAAAACCCACCGCGATAAATGAAAATCAGCGAAGTAGAAACAGTACTGTACTGTATATATATACTTTTTATTATTTCTATAATTTCTATATATTTATTTTATTATAAATGCAAAACAACACCACAGTTGAATCGACGCAAGCTTAAATAATAAACCGTGATAGGTGAACCGTAATATGGCGAGGGATGACTATTTTTAAATGTATGTACGGTAAAAATCTACTCGCCTCTTTAACGCTTCTGCAAGTCGACCTACACACACACACACACACACACACACACACACACACACACACACACACACACACACAAGGCCGACTTGCAGAGGCGTTAAGGATAAAGGCAAATTCGACTTCGGCGAAATTTTAGTTCAGACCTGAAGACGGAACCATTTTCGGAATCAGTCAATGTTTCCTATGGTGTCTTCCTTAAGACTGACAAGGTGAATTAGGCCCTTTAACCCTCGGCGATGTAGTAATGGGTCACTGATGAAGATTAATCAAATCTGAAATCATCAATGATATGACTCCATCTCGCTTGCCGTAGGAAGCTTATCTCCCTTGTCAGTGGTTAGAAAAGTGTTCTTACGTGACTAAGAGTTGTTTTGACGCTTATTTCTAGCAATGCTGGTGCTGACTAGCACCCTCACTCACTTTAGTGACGACTATACTCGTAGCCTTTCGGTTGTAAATTGCGAATAGCCACCTTAATAATGTATATATAGACATATATATACACTACATAGAATTATTATCTGATACTGAAGTTAGTATTATCTGATACTGAAGTTAGTACATTGGGTAAGGTAGGTAGATATGTTTATTATATCAAAAGTTATTTATTCTGAGTTTCACCTGGGTCTGCTGTGCACTCGAAGAGAGCAGGTGTATTCTCCTTCACATATACAAATCTTAAGAATTTTCTAATACAGTTCTAATATCATTACATTAGTAATTAAAGGTACTTATCAATCCAGCCACACAGATGCACAAACAAGGTTAGTTCATAGTTATAAAATCTGTAAACTCGCTATTTACCCCAAAGTCGTAAAGAGTTTACTTGGGGATGGGGGATAAAATCCAGAAAAGACTGTCAACTTTTTATATAATAAAAACTCTCTCTCTCTCTCTCTCACACACACACACACACTTAGGTATGGCTGAACTTGATTGTTAAGACCGTCTTAAGATATTGAATCCTTATTCTCTCAAGCGCCGCTGTGAGTGCTACATCATTTGTACAACGTGAAGAATATACCAGCAATATTGTCCAAATGAACATAGCATTAGATTCGGAATTCAACCAAAGCTGGGGTCGCGTGCCACATGCCTTCTGCACAATTCAAACTCGCAGCACATAAATTTACTGTAACAAAATTTATTTTCCTCAAGAGGCCCCGCTCTATTTAACATTATCCCAAAACAAATCGAAGAAAAAGATCCTATCATTTTGAAACGAAACCAGGACAAATTTCTCCAAGGGATACCAGATAAACCACCTATACCTGAATACATCTCAGTCAGCAACAATTCCCTACCTGAATGGGCCATGATACCGTTTAACAGATCCTATCGGGTGGAGCTATTAAACTAGTCATGGCCTGGGCTAAATTTTTTGGCCGAAACATATCTAAGTTATCCAGATTATATATGCGCACACATACGTATATCATAAATGCATGATACATACACACATACATACATACATACATACATACATACATACATACATACATCATAAATACATGATACATATACATACAAACATAAATATATGATGCAGATAAATCTATACATACATTTATACATGCACACATGTATATGTATGTATGTATACACCGAGGTGTGTGCGCGCGTGTGTTTGTCCATGTATTTACATTTTGAAGAAAGCCAAGCATGCATATATAAAAGCTGTCACATCTATAAAAGAGAATTAAAATGAGACAACCTAACAAAATAATGAAAAAAAGGTTCAAATTAGATATTGTCCTTAAGAAGGCAATAGGGTGTGGTTCATAAACTGTGTCTATTGCTCTTTTGGAGGAAAAAGAAATAGACGAAAAATGTAATAAAATATAATAGTAAAATCCGAAAAAGATTTATCAATTTTTAAGGAAGTTCGGTTGCGTCTAACTTAAACACAATTAAAACTTCATCCAATCCTCGTCGTTTATTTTGCTTTGTAACCGTATGGTTTCTGCTTGAAAGAATACGCTAGTAGTTTTGACAATTGGAGAATATATCTCCAGTTAAGCCTTTAGCTTCGAAAACGTTATTGTTTACTAGAACAACAACAACAACAATAACAATAATAATAACGACAAAAAAAAGGAAAAATGAGTAGTTGGAATTTATCCAGTTTTTTTTATATTCTTTCTTTTTTTTTGTTTGAATCTTCGAATGATATTGTCGAAACTTACGGATTAAAGGGTCGATGAAAACTTCGTTTCACATGTTGAGATCTTAAATATAAGATAAATGTTTGGTCGCATTTAATTATCCTCACTTAGGAAAGCAAGAGATTATTTCAATGATGAAATACAGACGATAAGGATCTAACAGAAAAGGGCAGCATCGTATAGAGAGTGTAATTAGGATGATGTACGTACTTTTTTTTTTTTCGCCTTCATTTCTTCAATGTCAGAAGTTTCTAACAGTAGAAAGAGATTTGATCATAAGGAGGGCGAAAAGAACGAAATAAATAATTAAATGAAGTAAAATATAAAAAAAACAAACAAAATAAACGAGAGAAAAATAAAGAAAGAAGGAAAGCAAGAAAGAAAGTCAATACTTGTGTGTAAAAGAGTAGAGAGGTGTGAAGAAATATGATAGACAGATAGAAGGAAAGGGAAGTATTTGGGTTCACATGAGTTATGTGTATGTGTGTAAGGGTTTATATGGATGTCTGAAAGCGTAGTCTGAAAGTGCGCGTGCGTGGGAGCGCGCGTTTGTGTGTGTGTGTGTGTGTGTGTGTGTGTGTGTGTGTGTGTGTGTGTGTAGGCTGGAAATATTTATTAAAACACATTTTTGTTGTTTGTTTTGTGTTATAGTTTGTAGTGAGAATTGTTTGTTTTGTCATTGAAGAAAATCTCTTTTATGGCTAATCTTTTTCTTTTTCTTGTTTTTGTCTGGTGTGTGTGTGTGTGAGTGTGTAAGAAAGAGCTTCAAACTATGAAAATGGAAT
>NC_068982.1:34662920-34664153 GCF_001194135.2 Octopus bimaculoides
GAATACATACCCAGCTTTTGAATACATACCCAGCTTTTGAATACATACCCAGCTTTTGCTTTCCTCAGAATCAGTGTTGGTGGTATCAAGCACAGTACAAAGATCAGTGGGGACAGGCAGTCTCCTTGGAAGATGCCCCTCCTAATTTCTACTGTCCCTAAACTTCTTCCGTATGCTGTCAGGTCCGTCCTCCAATTCGCCATACTTTTTCCAAGCAATCGCCCAACATTCGATGCAATACCAAATAGGTTTATACATTCCATAATCCAAGAATGTGGGATTATATCGTACGCCTTATGATAGTCGATCCATGACATTGCTAAGTTACTTTTCTTCCTCTTGCAGTCTCTAAGTACAGTTTTGTCTATCTGCACTTACGCTTGCAACCCTTCTGCTCATGTGGCAGGACTTCATTTTTTTTCTAGATGTTCGTACATTGACTCTGCGAGTATTCCAGTCAATAATTACGAAGATATTGATGAAAAAAGTCGGAGAAGGGAAAGAATGAATGGTTAGCCAATTTGAATATTAATAATTGTTTTGATTTTTTGGTACAAGGCCAGCGATTTTAGGAGGGGAAGACAGTCGAGTACATCGCTTCTAATGTTAAGTGGTATTTATTTTATTAACCACAAATGGATGAAAGATAATGTCGATCTTGGCGAAATTTGAACTTAGAAGGTAAAGAGCTGCATGAAATGCTGCTGAGCATTTTGTCCGACGAACGAAAGAACGATTCTACCAGTTCGCCGTCTTAACAACAACAATAACAACAGCAACCACCACCACCACCACCACCACCACCACTACAATAACAACAGCAACAACAATCCTGAAATTTTGGGAATAAGGGTCGATTACATTGACTCCGGTGCTCAACACGAAAATAATAAAAGGCAAAGTCGACATCGCCGAAGTTTGAACTCAGAACGTAAAGACACACGGAATGCCACTAAGCACTTTGTCCGGCATGCTAACGCATAAAATGATGAAGCAATGTTATAATGAAGCAATGTTATAATGAAGCAATGTTATACTACAGCAATGAAATAATTGTAGTAAATTGTTGGTTCAAATTTTAATGACTGTTATTTAGATCCGAGAACTCACATGGTGAGAGAGAGAGAGAGAGAGAGAGAGAGGGAGAGAGAGAGGGGGGGATAGAGAGAGAGAGAGAGGGAGAGAGAGAGAAAGAGGGAGAGAGAGAGAGGGAGTGTGTGTGTGTGTGTGTGA
>NC_068982.1:34664598-34668409 GCF_001194135.2 Octopus bimaculoides
TATATATATATATATATATATATATGTATATATATATGTATGTGTGTGTATACAGACACACGCATACACACACACACAAACACACACATACATATATACACACGCATATTTCCTCTATCTTTTATATTTCCTCTCCAGTCACATTTTTCTCTTTCTTTCTCTCTTTCCCTCTCCCTACGCACACACACATACACACACGCACATACATACACACACACACACACATACATACATACATACATACGCATAAACATAGGTATATATATATATATATATATATATATATATATATATGCATATGTTTACATGTATGTATGTATGCACGTATGTATATATATATATATATATATATACACACACATAGACACACGCATATTTATACACTCCTAATTCATCCATACATACTTATATACATGCATACATACATACATACATAAAGGGAGAGAGAGAAAGAAAGAGAGAGAGCGAGAAATAGAGATATATAGATAGATAGATAGATAGAGAGAGAGAGAGAGAGAGAGAGAGAGAGAGAGGGAGAAAGAGAGAGAGAGAGATAGTGAGATAGAGAGAGAGAGAACATGATGGTAGAAGAAAGAAAACAAGCCGGAAGAAGTGGAGAGATTGAAATTGAGTGATTAGTTAAAACAAAACTATAAATATTTGCATATATCATGTCCTCGCATTGTTGTTTTTACTTGTTTTGTTTTTTCTTTCTTTATTTTTATGAATTATATACATACATACACAAACACATGCACGTGCGCACGCAGACACACGCACACACACAACACGCACACACACACACATACACACATTCATATATATATACACGTACATAATCGTACATACATATATGAGAACTTGGTATTAATGTGCGTAAAAGCCACGCTTGGTTACGTAGGGAGGAGTCACATGTGATTAAGCGAAAAAATGTTTCGCCTTATTTTAAAGCAGGAAACTTGTTAATCTTACCTCTAAGACTGGTTCACATCGCTTATTGAATTTTCCGAGTGAAATAAATAGCTTCTAAGAAATGTGCGGTCGTGATGAATTTCTCTGTGAGATACCGGAGCAACGAACTGTATAGTTTATATATGTTGTTCCTGGCTGTTTTAGTTCTTTAGCATCCAGTGTTCTTTTCTTCAATATTTTCATTTATCAGATGGAAGGTAGAACAGCTACAGTAACAAAAGAGAAGTTAAAGAGTCATTTTTATGACAATTTATCATTCTCTACATCAGAAGTTATATTTCTCAGAAAATGTGGTAAGAATAGATGGTAAAAAAAAAATATATATATATATATATATATATATATAAGGAAGAGCACTTTCAGTATTTTGGATATCTGAAAAAGGAAGTTGCTTTCAAGCCGTAATTGCCATAAAGATTAGAATCTAATACTAGACATAATATGTCTTCCTCTCAAGGAAAGAAAAAAACAAATGCGAGCGTAACTGAACCGAAACAGAAGAGGTTACATGAGGTGGAAATCATTAAAAGTTTCACCACCGCAACCGCAACAGTTAAACTACCACCAACTAAAATAACACCGATAGCATAATAGCAGTAGTAAAACAGCAGCAACAATATCAACAACTTCTTCAGCAATTATGGTAACAAAGGCAAGTGCCAATTATTTCTTGCGTTATTACAGACATAAAATAAACTAACAAGTTTGTAAGTTTGTTTTAGAAATAATTTGTCCAGAAGATCATAGACTATCCACGTAATAAACAAAAGGTGGAGTATGATAGAAGAAAGGAAAAGCCAACGATGGAACCTCTATATGGACACTCAACCTGCTAGGAATGGTAGCAAAATTCTCAAACTTTGTAACTGTGGATATACATCTCAAAAACGACACTTTCTGGTGGTTGTGAAAGGAATTGCACGAGACTCACCGCAAACACCTTTAAAACCCAATACAATACGCATATACAATGATCAGAGACAAACAGAAACTTAACTCCATCTCTTTGTCAGAATTTACTTGGATACTAAGGAACTGCAGATCTGAATGTGTCCTAATAACTTGAAACAGCATGGACAGACAACCCATTCACACAAAAAGTCATACTGAGTAAGCTTAATTTCAGATGGACGATGCAGGGACAAAGGATGGAATTATTACGGTTTTAATGCATTTGATCTGCGTTATCAGGGCCGAACAGGACTTAAACAACATTAACAGGTGAAGCACGGCGTCTTGATTTGTCTCTCGTATTAGTTAAAGAAAAATATGTCAACTAAAATTTGATTTGGAGTTAACACAGGTCTGATTATGATTTAATTTTGTAAATGTCCTAACCGTTAGATATACTTTCGCCTACAAACCAGTTCTACAAAAAGACCAGTAAATAAGGAAGTAACAACTTTAGTTTAATTTCAAATGATGAAAAGAAAAATGTAATGTAGGACTTATCGCTCAGCTGTCGTTAATTTTATTCCGTATTTTTTCTTTCGTTACTAGTTTCAGCTAAATTGACATGATTTTCTTTTATGAATTTTATTAATTATTATGAATAAAATTTAACATATATAATCTAATGAAATGATTCAGTCACAATATGAGCTAGTGGAGGATGCGCCTGTTGGCGGTCATTCAACCTAGCTAGAAATTACAACCAAGTCTCTCTCAAATAATAGTATATTGGTAAATGGAGTGCTAGACAATGTCCCTGAAACAAAGATGATGCGAGTTGGACGCTTTTGATCATAGCTTTGATCATAAGTTTCCTGTATCAAGGGTGACCTGGGGCAATGCAATAAAAACAACAATTAAACGTTTATTTGATTTTGATCGTAGAAACTACAAAATATCGTTCTAGCTTAAGAAAAAGGGCATTTTAGAACCGAAATAAAAAAAAAATCGTCTAAAAGTCCTTCAGCAGTCATATTTTTATCTTTTAATGGTTCTCATGTAAAGCTATATCTCCACCAGGAAATAGGTAACATTTGTCAAAAGCACATTAAACCTCTTCTGTTTCAGGATGTCCCCTTGAATTTGATAATGTAACAAGATTATTTTTCCCACACCGATTACTGTACCATATTGTGCATTTACTTTGTGTTTCTTTCACCATTACCTCGGCAAATAAGATCAAGGCCATGCTACGTCAACGAGGTCACAATAAGGCCAAAACATTTCAGGAAAAATATATTGTGCTTACTTATGCGCATATCAATTTCTAGATAACTATTCAACGTAAATATGTTAAAAACACTTCTGCATAAATATGTTAAAATTAAGTTTATTATTTTTCATTCAGCTAGTGTTTTTGAATTAGTCCCGAGAAAGCCTACACAAACAGATTGAAACAATACACAGAATATTGAGATGCGAATTATATTCCTGATTTGAGAGTTGCAAAATAACTGGGAATTAGAAAATAGATAAGGTTCTGTTAAAGGAGAAATTCAACAACTTTGATACCTTTAATATCTGTATCTATTTATGCATCTATCTAGTCGCTTACTTATGATTTACATAAGTTTGTGAAGGAGAAACAGGCTTCTCTATCCAGCTGGCAAGCTACTTCAGGCTGATGACGAGCAAAGACTCAGAAACATGTCCCTGAATGCTGGCTAGGCTGGGTGGGGGAGCTTGTCTCCCCTTCACAAACTTAAGGACACAGTAATTGTGTCAAGGCCGACAGGAAGCGGTCCAGCTTCCTAGGGCTAAACAGCAGTAGTGTATTACCTTATTGGGATTGTCACATTAAGTTGACAATATACTACAACTTTGTCGCTCCACTACTGCTTAAATCTCTCTGAGAGATTTAGAAATATTATATTTCTAATATATATAT
>NC_068982.1:34671714-34675804 GCF_001194135.2 Octopus bimaculoides
TATATATATATATATATTTACATATACATATATATATATATGTATGCGCACGCACAAATGTGAGAATGTGTGTATGTGTGTGTGTGTACATATGTACTCATGCACATGTAAGTACAGTAAGAGAAAGTGGTGTGTGGATAAATACGAATGAATTCGCATACGTTTAATGAACGTACACCCAGACTAGCTGCATAAATAGATCATGTGGTTAAACCACAGGAGTCTCTCTTCAGGACGAGCCCGAGAACAGCTCTATTTACACTGCGTGGATGAATGTATATTTATTAAACAACGCATGAGAACCTACACTATATATGTGTGTGTATGTGCTCCTTCACACATACATAATACATACATACATATACATATATATTCAGATATGCATACACATTATATATGCCAGGTCACGCTCCTAGTAAAAAGTAATCCAGTACATGTTGGGTCGTACGCGATAAAATCGACACCTGCACCAGGCCATCCGATGAATATAGGGTGCCAGTAACCCATTCAGGGCAGGAGCAAAACCCTTCAAAAAGTGGATGAATGCAGAATTGTGCCAATGACTATGTAGTAATAAAGTGAAGTGATATAGTAACACACTAAGATGGGGAATGATGGCGTTATCGAACGCCGTGAAACATAATACACTTGCGGTCTTTCGCTAAAATGAAGGTATTTTAGCTTTGTCAGCTCTTTCCTTCAAATAATTAAAAATAAGAGAACATGTATGCATACTTACGTAAGTACATACGTGCACGCGCGCGAGCACACACACGCACACACACACACACACACACACACGCGCACACACACACACACACACACACACACACACACACACACACACACACACACACACACACACACACACACACACACACACACACACACACACACACACACGCACAAATTTTGAATTTTCCATTTGCAAACATATTTAGATATTCAATAGACAGAATTTTTCTAACAGATGAATCTTTAACTTGTTTATGTACTCTTAGGTGATGCATCAGTTTTGATCCTGTTCAGCCGATCTAATTCGCATTGCATTACATACATGTATTGCAGTAAATTAATTTTTTTGTTTTGCAATTCATGTTTGCATTAACCTTCAATTCCTTGTCATTCGTGAAACTTTTGGTTGTTCTCTATTCAAATATTTAAATTATCTCACACGTCCCACTACGAGTGTCTCCGCCTTTGGTTCTCTGCAAAATTTCTAATTTGAAAGCTTGTCTTTGCTAAGAGACTTTTTTAAAGATTTGGTGGCTGTCTTTCGGTTGCTGATAATTTGCTAAGCTTTAATTATATTCCATACATGTCACGATTAATGTAAGACTGAAAGCTTCGTTTAGCTGAATATAAGATGCTCTGGTTTATAGGGTTATAGGAAAGATAAAGCAACCCAACTCCAATCAGCACCTACAGTCCAATGCGATTCTTACAATAGGCTGTTTAACAAACGATTTTAAGTTTAACAGCTCTTTCTGTTATAAGTTGCAGTGGACTCATAGTTGAATACCTGAGTAACATCTTACAGCTTCACCGGAGCCTCGAATATGAAGTGCAATTTAATTGTAATTATTCTCCCCCAAAAAGTTACATTTCATATTCGAGGTTCTGATGAATGTATGGGGTGTTACTGAGGCACTCAACTCTGAGTCCACCGCATCTTATAACGGAAACAGCTGTAACCTAATGAGGATCATAAGATAATCGTTTATTCTTTGTCATCTCATTTTCTTATCACCGCTCTGTACTCGGCCAAGGCTTCGTTCTGAAGCAAATGTATATCGAGGTCTACACCAGATTATTAATCACACAACGCCTTAGCAAAATATTAAAATGCAAACATAAATATATGTACAACATACATCTCTCGCTCTCTCTCTGTATGTGTATGCATGTGTGTGCGTGAGTGCGTGTGTATAAATACACAAGTATACATACATGCATACATATACATACACACATACATAATATACATACACATTTACGCTCTGTCTGTCTGTCTCTCTCTCTCTTTCTCTCTCTCTCTCTCTCTCTCTCTCTCTCTCTCTCTCTCTCTCTCTCTCTCTCTCTCTCTCTCTCTCTCTCTCTCTCTCTCTCTCTCTCTCTCTCTCTCTCTCTCTCTCTCTCTCTCTTACATACACACGCACACACCATCAATCTATCTCCGCCAGTCACCAAAATACAATACATTGTCGCTAGTACATTATACCGATGTCAACTCTTGGCTGTCAATATCGGTTGGCACGACACATTACAAACAAAGTGAGGCAGAGTAGAAAAGACGACAATGTGATTAACACTCAGAAGTGATCAGTTCAAGGCCATCATTAACAGAGTTTTTCTCTTGCTTCTCTCTTCATCATTCTGTACATCAACTCATACCAAGCTGGCTTTACGTACGCACCTCTGTAATAAGCATGATTGGCTGTAACAGCGTGTGTGTGTGTATGGTGTGTGTGTGTGTGTGTGTGTGTGTGTGTGTGTGTGTGTGTGCGCATGTATGTGTGTTTGTGTATGAGTGGAAAAGGACGCAGTTTTGGGTGTTTGTGATTGTGAATGTGTCTGAAAATATGAACGTTTGTGAGTGAATATGTATGATCGTACGTGCGTGTGTGTGTGGTGTGTGTGTGTGTGTGTGTGTGAGTTTGTATGTGTGTGCGTGCGCGCGCGCATGAATATATGCGTGTATACATGTTGCCGTACAAGCAAAAATGTACGTACGCGTGAATGTAAAGTTGTATGTGCGTATGAATCTGCATGATGGTAGATAGGCAAGGTTGTATGCGTGTATATGCCGTTTTCATACGTGCGTTTATGAGTGTGCGTATATGTATTTAAATGCGTGTTTGTGTGTGTGCAAGTGTGATGGAGCTAGCGTATGTGTGTGCGCGCACTAGCGGGCTTAATGTATGATGTGCGGGTTTGTGGGAATGTATTTTAGGGAATGTGTGTTTGTCAGTGCATGAGTCGTAGTTTAGGCTTATGTTTTAGTCATTTCAGGATAAACGCAAAGGTTCGTGTGTGTGTGTGTGTGTGTGTGTGTGTGTGTGTGTTTGTCTGATTTTGCGTATCTTTTTGATTAAGGTGTTGGACTCATGAATGTAAGATTGTGGTTTCGATTCCTGAACCGGCTGATGAGTTGCATTCTTGTGCAAAACGCTTCATTTCACGTTGCTCCAGTCCACTCAGCTGGCAAAAATCCTGCGACGGATTGGCGTTCTTTCCAACGAGGGCCGGAGGAAATATACGCCACAAAATCCGGGAAACCGACCTTAAAAGCCTATGGCTCGGGAAGATCTTTTGGCTTTTTGCTATATACACACACATACAGGTATTTACATACATATACATGTATATATACACACACATATGCATAAATATATGTGCGTGTGTTTGTGCGTACGTATGTATGCATGTATACGTATTTATATCATTCAGAAGCTAATTGCAAAATCACACACGCACACAGGCATACGCAAACGCATGCATGCGAACAGTTGCATGTACGAAGATTTATGGCTGCAGACAAGTACAGCACACACACAGCTAAACATTAACATAATCATATACACATACACTTAATAAAATTTTATGGCATCTCCATACAGAAAAATATATTCAAGTAGACTACCCGTGACCCGTTGGGTCACCTGGAAGTCTGAGTTTCCCACCAACGAAGTTTTGTTTTTGGTTTTGTTTTTTTTCCATGTTATTTCGCATACTTTCAACGAATGTGACATCGAAATCACGCGCAAACGGCTCCTTTCCCCAGAAAAAGAAAGATTTGGCTGCTATTTCTTGCATGCCCTGCTACCACGTAACAGCTATTTGCTATAAAGGGCTAGAAACAGCAGTTACGTGGTCGCAGGGCGTGTTAGAAATAGCACCAAAATCTTTGGAGGCGAGATAAGTTGAATGCACTCGAAAGAAACCTATGGAAAAAGAACTATTTCACACCGAGGTTACGAACGGGTCTTTTACGAAATATTTACCGTATTTTTAAAGTCATTTTCAATTAAAGATATTTTGCCCATCATAATGTGTCTAATGAAAAGGTTAGAGTGTCTTCCCTTCCAGG
>NC_068982.1:34676169-34677911 GCF_001194135.2 Octopus bimaculoides
TGTTCCGCGTGTATTCACATTTCAGTGGCACCTTACTTTGAAAGTATTTTCCCCATTATAGGCCGGTTTGGCAATTTAAAAACTTACCCGAAAAAACCGTGCATCTCGGTAACCCGTGAACCGATTTACGCAAAACTTATTTTATTCCGTTTGTATTCACATGTGTCTCCAATTCATGACATCTGCTTTTGTCTCTTTCCCTCTGTTTCGCCAGACGCTCAGCTCTCCGAGTGTCCGATTCCTGATCTCTTCTGCTTCTGTCTGTTTCCCTCTGTTCCACCAGATGCTCAGCCATTGCTTTATCAGTCTCATCGATCCTTTTATTCGCATGCCTGTCCCGATCTTGGGTAAATATTTCGTAAATGATCCGTTCGTACTTCGGTGTGAAATAATTTTTTCCACGGGTTTTTTTCGAGTACATTCAACATATCTCACCTCCAAACCCACCGCAAGCCACTTTCTTCCGGAAAAGAAAGGGGGAGGGGTTGTGGGGACTTTGGTGTTTCCCGGAAAACTCTGAGTTTCCCACCAACGGAGTTTTGTTTCATGGGATTTGCTTTCTTTCTCAGGCTATTTCGCATACTTTCAACGAATGTGACGTCGATATCACGCGTAAACGGCTCCTTTACCCAGTAAAGAAAATAATTTGGCTGCTTTTTCTTGCATGTCCTGCTACCACGTAACAGCTATTTCTGGTCCTTTATTGCAAATAGCTGTTACCTGGTAGCAGGGCGTGTTAGAAGTAGCAGCCAAATCTTTGGAGGTGAGATACGTTGAATTCACTCCAAAAAACCTATGGAAAAAAATTATTTCACACCGTGTTTACGAACAGATCTTTAACGAAATATTTACCGTATTTTCAAAGTCATTTTCACTTTATAATATTTTTCAAATATGCCATAAAAAATTTTGTAATGGTATTCACTTGAAAATAATTCAAAAAGAAATTAAAATATTGTGTTTAAAGAAAACTAAAATATAAATACTTACTGTACAAACAACTTACATTTTTGAAATTACATTCACTTAAAAATATTTCTAAATGATTAAAATATTGTGTTTCATTGTTAATAGCATATAGATAGATAACGAATTAAAAGCCATGCTAGTCTAATAAACATTATCGACCGCACATACTCAAATTATGTGTTTTGTTTGTTCGCCAGTTAGCTGCGGTAAAAGGCCTGAAGGACGACTCCCTCATTGCACTGGGCGTCAAAACACCTGAAACTCATAGACATGCGAGACAACTCGCCACAGATCCCATTCAGGAGCGATGGATACCGATATTTCACCATTTTTGTGGTTTATCATTCGAACCGGGGACGAAAAATATATATAAATACATCTCCCCACTAATATCAATATCATAATCCTTTCAAATTTTGGTCCCAAACCTGCAGATTTTGAGGGGTGGGGGAGATTGATCTAATAGACCCCTGTACTCAACTGCTACTTATTTTATCGACCCCCTAATGGATGAAAAGAAATGATGACTTCGGCAGTATTTGAACTCGGAACACAAAAATATTTCAACATATTTACACAGACATGACAGAAGAAAATAGACACCATATAAAGCATCGTTTTATGTTTATTCTAACTTGTAAAGATTTATATTTTTTAAATCCTGTATATACGAGGATCTGTATGTAACGAAACATTTGTAGCGATTAAAAAGCTGCCTAACCGTACTTACTCTTCCTTTTGACTGTTTTACTCTTTACTTTTTACTTTTCATA
>NC_068982.1:34678009-34680837 GCF_001194135.2 Octopus bimaculoides
ATATATATATATATAGAGAGAGAGAGAGAGAGAGAGAGAGAGATAGATAGATAGATTCAGACAGCTTTCGTCAACCAAATCCACCCGTAAAGCATATGATGACCCGGGGCTATTGTAGACGACACTTGCCCAAGGTGCCGTGTAGTGGGGCTGAACCGGAAACCGTGCGCTTAACCACAGTCATGCCCACTTCACTCTATATATGTGTGTGAATGCGTGCCTCTGTGTGTGTGTATGTGTGTAGTGTGTATGTGTGTCACTGTTTGTGTGTTTGTGCAAGTGTGTGTAGTTATCGAGCACTCATGCGTCGTTCTAGATAGGAGAGTCAATCTAACACATATGAAAACGCTATTATTTATTGTTTAACTTGATTCGTGATCTACTTTTCAAAAACGTTTATACATCCTTATGACGTCAACAACAACAACAACAACAACAACAGCATACACACATACGCACACACACAACACGCACATCAGTTCAAACACGCTATCTTAAAGGTAATGAATTTGTTTTTGACATTCAGTTTTGTGATTATTTAGGACGTTTTCCTGTTGTGGTCAGTCTTGCCTTCGCATAAGCCACTCTTTTAAACTTGCATTATAGTTTCTTGTATTATTTGATGTTTGTAAATTACAACACTTACTTTCCGGCCCGCTCAGTTGACGTCTGTTGTACTCGGCGACACAGGTATCTTGTGCAACCGTGACTCTATCTTATGTTTCTTATTGTGCACCCAAATTGAAGCTCAAGTAACATCCTTTTTAAAATGATGAAATCTAAAGAAGTAAAAGCCGAAGACATATATACATTGAAAAGAAGTCTTAAACTACAATAGCGTTGCGTTTGTAGTGTTATTACTCCTTGCAGGAGTAATAACTCTATTTCCCACTTCGGTCTGAATCCATTATCACACTGATGCTCTGATTCTCTATCGTCTCTGCTATTTATGCTCTCCGTTCTTGCCCGTTATTCACCATATTATATAATACATCCACAAATAACTTCATAATTCCAACGCTGATATTTTCATATTTACTACCATATAATGGCTTATTCAAAATTTCCTTCACACTCAATTTACCCTAAAACCAAAGAAAATAAACCCCACTCTCAAAAGTCTACGTAATGAGTTACAGTTTTTAACACATCGTTGAACCCATGATGTAATACTGGAAATTGAGCTACGGAAAGTTTACAACTTAAATGTTGAAACTCAAGACAGATATTCAGCACCATTAGATATCAAACTGAGTAACGATATATTATCACTGACGGATTTTATACTTTCATGCATTTCACTCTATCTATCTATCTATCTATCTATCTATCTATCTATCTATCTATCTATCTATTTTTCTATCTATCTATCTTAAAATACATACACACATACATGCATACGCACGTTTATACAAACACATACACATAGATATAGATCTAAACATGTATGTATATATATATATATATATATATATATATATATATATACAAACACACACACACACACACACACATGTATATATTCTTTTGCTAGCCTTAGCAAAATATGGATAAATAAATAAATATATATATATATATATATATGTATGTATGTATGCGCTCGCGTGGTCCATCGGTTTGTGCATGTGTGCATGTGTGGTGCATCTGTTTGTATGTGTGTGCGCGCGTGCGTGCATGTATATGTATATATATATATATATACACACACACATATATATATACACACATACTCACATACACACACACACATATATATACATATATACATATATGCATACATACACATAAATAAGTTAGTCTCCAAAAGTATATCAGAATTCAATACACAGTTCCTGTTTTTAGACAGAGTGAATAAGTAATACCAAGTAGCTAAAATAGTGAAGGTGATGACATTAATTTTGAATTATTCTTAGATTGATAGTTTGAAGAATATTATAGACAGGAAGGGGAAGAAATGCCACAAGGCTGCAATCTGATTTTGGTGCATCATTAATAAATATTCCCAGAGAAAAATATAGTGTTTCATGCATACATGTTAATGGGAGAGATGGAAAATGCAAACGCTGATACATGGTGATGCAAAGAGAGGGTGAGAGAGAGAGAGGGAGAGAGAGGGAGAATGAGCGAGAGAGAAAGAGTCACAGAGAGAGAGATAGAGAGACTGTGAAAAGGAAGTGGGTGAGAGAGTGGAATAACTTTACATATACAGTCAGATACCGGATAAAGTATAATCAAGCTCCTGGATGGACTAATGCACACACGGAAACCAGCACTAACGTACACACACACGCACACACACACACACACACAAGGACAAAGTGGCGCACAAACGCGCAGTTTATATGTGCGTATGTGCTTGTCTCTGTGACATGTATATATCAGACAATGTATTCATGTATATAAATATATACATACATACACACACACGCGCGCGCGCACACGCGCACAAACACACACACAAACACACACACACACACACACACACACACACACACACACACACACACACACACACACACACACACATATATATATATATATTATGTATGTATATGCGCATACATATATATATATATATATATGTTGTTTTCTTCTTTTACTTGTTTCAGTTACGTGACTGTGGCCTTGCTGGAGCATCGCCTTCAAAGGTTTTAGTCGAACAATTCGACGCCAGGACTTTTTTTTGAGTATTTATTCTATCGGTGTATTTTGCCGAACCGCTATTTTTCAGGGATGTAAACACATCAACACCGGTTGTCAAGCGGTGGTGGGGGACAAACACAGAAACAAACACACACACATAATATATATATATATATATATATATA
>NC_068982.1:34682284-34684578 GCF_001194135.2 Octopus bimaculoides
ATATATATATATATATATATATATATAGATATATGCAATATACATATGCATATGTATACACATATACACATGTGTGTATAGATTTATGAATGTATTTATATTTGTGTATATATATATATATATACATACATACATGTCTATACATATATATATATATATATATATATATATATATATATATATATATAAATAATGCAAAGAATATATATGCATGTATACACACATATATGTACACATATACATATATATGTATATATACGCATACCTATAAATACATAGGGACACTGACCCCCCCCCCACATATACATTTACGAAATATCTATCTGTGTTTGTGTCTGTCTGTACATATGGTTACACACATACACTCACACACATACAGACGCACATACACACACACATATATGTGTGTGAGTGTGTGTGTATATATGAACGTATACTTACACATGCACTTACATGCACACACACCTACATAGACACACATTCACATGCATACGCACGCTTACGCACACACAAAAACATATACACACATACATACACGCCCAGTTGTTTTTTAGTGGGTATTTTGTTTTTCTGTTAGATACTTAACACAGATAAAATATTTTCATATGCCACAAAAATGTCTGACTAAGGTTTAATTCGGCAGCCATTGATGTCGAAATCATTACTTTGATATAAGGTAGTCTTATAAATACTATCACTCCCTTGTGTGTGTGTGTGTGTGTGTGTGTGTGTGTGTGTGTGTGTGTGTGTGTGTGTGTGTGTGTGTGTGTGTGTGTGTGTGTGTGTGTGTGTGTGTGTGTGTGTGTGTGTGTGTGTGCGTGCGTGTGTGTACACGTGTGTGTATGCGTGTGTGTGTATGAGCATGGATATTGTGCTTGCGCGGATGCGTGTGCATGCATCAGTCGGTATATATGTCACTTTTGTCGCGATCTGTACATATGTGTGTGTATGTATGAGTATAGGAGAGTGTATTTTAGGTGTACATATATGTGTTTGTGTGTGTGCGTGTGTGTATCTCTGTCTGTATATGTATATATATATATATATATATATATATATATATATATATTCTTATTTGTGTGTGTACTTATACTTACGCACTTATATGCACACACTACCTACACTCACATGCGCACATAGACACTCATATATATATGTACATACATATATTTACAAACATATATGAATATTTATACATACATACATACTTACATACATACCTACATACATACCTACATACATACATACATACATACATACATACATACTTACATACATAAGTAAGCATGTGAATATGTGAATACGTTCTGTAAGTATGAATGTATACGTGCGCACGTGTATGCGTTTGTAAATGTAATTACGCGTGGGAATATACGTACGTATGTGTAGGAATTTATGTATGTATGCATGTATGTATGTATTCATATATATATTCATATATGTATGTGCATATGAACGTGAGAGAGCGCGTGTGTATGTGTAGGTATTGGTACATTTTCATTGGTGTGTGAATGTGTGCGTGTCAGTCTAAGTGTGTATGTATGGGAATGCGTGTATCTGCACATCCAAACGCGTGTGCGTTCGGTTCGTGTGTGCTTTTTCCGTTTGTGTCTCCGCGTACGCGCGCACGTGAGTGCATGTGTTTGCGCGTATTTCCGCACGTGCCTACGTATATGGTGCGTGTGTGGATGGGGCGGGTGGTTTTTCGGTGATGAACCAGACCAGACCAGACTCAATAACAAACAAATAAATAAAGGAAAATACCGAAAATATGTGAAAGAATTCACTGAAAAGAATGATAGCATTGACAATGAGAGCAGTGGCGGAGGCGGTGGTGATACGGTGATGGTATTTGCGATGGTGGCGGGTGCGTGGGAGGTAGTAGTAGTGGTGGTAGTGGTGGTGGTGGTGGTGACGGTGGGGTGGGGGTTTGAAAGTGATGGTTTCGGTGTTGGTGATCGTTGTGGTAACGGTGAAGATGATAATTATGGCAGTGAAGTTGTTGATGGTACTTGTGATGGTGGTGGTGGTGGTGGTGGCAATGGTTGTAGTGATGGTATTTAAGATGGTGGAGGACAATGGTGGGTGATGGTAAGTTGATAGTGGTAGTAGTGGTGGTGGTGGTGATGATGGAGGTAGGGATGGTGTTGGTGCTGGTGGTGTTAGTGGTAGTGTTGGTGGTGGTGGTGCTGATGTCAGTAGTGATGGTTTTGGTGGAGTCGTTGCTGTTGGTGGTGGTGTTGGTGGTGGTGTTGGTTGTGGTGGTGTTGGTGGTGGTGGTGTTGGTGGTGGTG
>NC_068982.1:34685615-34694475 GCF_001194135.2 Octopus bimaculoides
TATATATATATATATATATATATATATATATATATATATATCTGTGTGTGTGTATGTATATGTATATGTATATATTTGTGAGTGTGTCTGTGTCTGTCTTCCCTCCATCGCTTGACAATCGATGTTGATGTGTTTACGTACCAGTAACTTAGCGATTTGCCAAAAGAGAGCGACATAATAAGCACTAGGTATACAAAGAATAAGTCTTGGGGTCGATTTGTTCGACTAAAGGCGGTGCTCCAGCATGGTCACAGTCATATGACTGAAACAAGTGAAAGAATGAAAGAATAAAAGAAAAAATCTGCAAGGATATGGATAATAAATAAAAACGATATTTTATCTTTTATTTGTTTCAGCCATTGGCCTGCGGTCATGCTGGGGCAACAGCAAAAGTAAAAAAAAAAAGTAACAAAATAACAATAAATATGAAGTCTTTTTATATTCCTCTCCCCTGCTAAAGATAACTGTCAAATCGCCCTCAAATTACATCGTGAGTACTGGCAAAAGGTTGTGTATGTGTGTGTTCATTTAATAATCACGCTATACATATACAATGCGCAAGAAAAGACGTGATGGTTATGCTTGGAACATCTTTGATCATAAAATTGCTCTCTCAAAACTCACAGTTAACCAACACGGAAGGTTCTCTACGTGGTAGATCAATCTGCTAGAAATGCAGAACAAATTTTATTTAACTCACACCCTGCTGTCTTAAGAAATATACAGAATGACACTATACGAGGATGTCCTTACCTCGGATCATTTACAAGACCTTGCCTTCCCCTCCTAAATTCAACTGCTCACTTTTGCACTGTTGATAAAGTTGGAGCATCATCCCTTATTGTAGCAGCCATGTCGACATGAATGTCATTGGGGGATAAACCTTTTTCCTGCAGGTACTTGATAACACCACAATACTACATTTTGTCCATTTTCAAGCGAAGTCGCTACTAGTTAGTTTTGAAGTCTTCTTTGAACAGTCAGATGTCAGTATATCTGGAAAGAAACAATGAAGTTATGAAATAAGAAGGGTTGAAATGAATGCATGCAAGATTTCACAGTTCTAGCGTCAGTCCTTTATAGTCAGCCTATGAACTTTTCAACTCTCGTAAATAATGCAGTCCCGGATACAGAGTGTCTGGGAAATAAAGCTGAAATAGCCATGGCTGAAATACCTTTGGCCAGCTATCTTGTGCTTGTTCAGTAGTGATCTAGAGCTAAACAGCCTCAAGAAGAAGAAGAAGAAGAAAGAAAAAAAAGAAGTTACCTATATTAAAGAAATTCTGAAGTGTTGGGACTAGTCCATACCATCACTTAGGTGGTATCTTATTTTATCGACCCAGAAATCATGATGAAAGACAAAGTTGACGTTGGCGGGATTTGAACTCAGAACGTAAAGAACCGGAATAAAAATCTATAAACTATTTCTTCCGATTCTCGAACGATCCTGCCAACTGAACGAATTTATTAATAATTTCTAGTGCATGTAGGGCAGTGAGCTGGCAGAAATGTTAGCACGCCGGGCGAAATGCTTAGAGGCATTTCACCTGTCTTTACGTTCAAATTCCGCTGAGGTCGACTTTGCCCTTCATCCTTTCGGGATCAATAAATTCTTAATATATTGACCCCGGAAAGGATGAAAGGCAAAGTTGCGTACTGGAGTCGATCTAATCGACTGACTCCCTCCCCTAAAATTTCGGGCCTTGTACCTAGAGTAAAAAAGAATCGTTAGCACGTCGGGCAAAATGCTTAGCGGCATTCTGAGTTAAAATTCCGCCGAGTTCCTTTGTGGGTCGATAAAAGAAGCATCAGTTAAGCACTGGAGTCGCTATAATCGGATTAACCCCAAACCTGTAATTGCTGGCCTTGTGTCAAAATTTTAGACATATTTCTAATTAACAGCATATGACCAGCAATTTTTAGAGGGATAGGAGTGCTTGTTTATAACAACTTAAGATTTATTAGCCTGATATTTTATTTTGTAAACCTCCGAAAGCTGATCTGCCTGAGATCTGAACTCAGAATGTAATAGATCGAAACAAATACCACGAAGCGTATTATCTGACACGCGATATCGATTGTTCTGCCAATCCACGACGCTTGACAAAGATTTCATTATGAGAGACACAACCGGAGATTTAGGGTGAAGACTCAGTTGATTAGATCGAAATCTCTTTACTTGAATGCCATATTATTTTATCGGAGAGATGAAAGACAAAGAGACAGGGTGACCTCAGTGTGGTTTGAACTCAGAAAGTCAGAACAAATACCTTGAAGTACTGTATCCAACAGTCCAATTTCTCTACAGATTTGCCGTTTTTAGTTTCTTATATTAGAGATAAGGCCAGAAAGTTGGTGACAGAGAAACAACCAAATACATTTCCCATTGTATTTGAGTGGTACTTTATTTATCGACCCCGGAAGGATAAAAGGCAAACATGACCTCGTCGAGATTTGAAATCAGAATGTAAAGAACCGTAACTAAATAGCGCAAGACATTTTGTTCGTTGCTGTAACGATTCTGTCAGTTCGCCAGCCTTGTATAACAACAATAACAACAGCAATAATAATTATAGTAATAGTTTCTTGCATAGGCTTTGAAAGATTAAAAAAAAAAAAAAAAAAAAAAAAAAAAAAAAAAAAACAAGCAGAAAAGCGTAAAGTTGACAGCAGTCAGATTTGATCGTTGAATGAAAAGAGTCGTATTTAAATACTGCAAGACCTTTTGTTCGACACTAACAATTTTGCCAATCCATCGGAACTACAATTATGATAAAATAACGGCAGACACAAAAGACTGCAGCTTTGAGGGGAGGGAAATAATCTATTTCAGTGACACCGGTACTTGACTCGTACTTAATCTCATTGACCCTGAAAGGATGAAAGCAAAGTTGACCTTGGTGGGATTTGAACTCAGAATGTAAAAAAAAAAAAAAAAAGCAGGAAAAATGCCACAAGGTACTTTCTGACTTGCTAAAGGTTCTCCCACTTCACCGCTTATAGTAATAAGGACTAATTTAGGCATAACGCTAATAATTTTCAGGCGAGGGGTTAGTCTATACTATTGATCCCAATACTTCGTTGGTACTTATTTTATTTTATTGACCGCAAAAATATGAAAGGTAAAATTGATCTCGGCAGGATTTGATCTCAGAACGTGCTGAACTGGAGGAAATGCCCCATGGCATCACATCTGACACACTAATGATCCTCCCAATCCATAGGAATAATAATCGTAATAAAATAACAAATAACAATAGCAAGAGATATAGCAATAACAAAAAAAATAACAATAAATAAGGAAGCCAATAAAAAAATAGATAAATAAATGAATAAATAAACCTTGCAAAAATATCAAAGGACCAAACAAAATAAACAAACAAAGCAATGTAAATAAGTGATTCATAAAAAAAGCAATAACCCGAAAATCACCCAGCGCGCGCACGTGTGTGAGAGGGTCGTGGAAAAGGAGGGGCGCTAAAAGACCAAATAGTGTGACAAAGTTTTCAACACCACATTCTATGATAAAAAACTGAAATTCCACAGATTTTGTAACTCCACAAGTCCTTCCTAGAGAACAAACATTCTTTGAGGAAAATAAGAAGGAAATTTGATAAATTCAATGTTGTTGTTGTTATTGTTTTTGTTTAATCCTATAGGTCAGATGTGATAGAGCAGAACTGATAAAGCAGACCCATGATCAAAGGCGTTCCAGCTGGGACCATCGCATCTTTTTTTTATTCTTTTAAATCTTACTTTCCGATATGGTGTATTTAGAAGTACACTATCCAATGTATTCATGTATTCTTCACCCCGCCTTTTTTTAATACAGTAAGGTATTGTTGCTCTTCGTTACTGAGATTTAGCTGTTATTTCCAGAAGGTCGAGTGATCACATAGGGTCTCTATCATTTATTCAGAATAATTACTATGTCGCCACATATCTTGAAAATACGTCTACTCTTTTTTTTTTTTAACCGTTCATTCAATAATAAAGTGTAGCACCTACGACCCCCATACTTTTCAATGGGTTCAGGACGTTTTGTAAGAACGAAAAAAATTATTTTCAAAGCGGATACCTAGCTGGAGTGTTTGCAACTGGGTGAACTCCACTAAACGTACTCAAGGACCTGGTGGTGGTGTCAAAACGAGGGAGAAGTCAAGTTTACCACCAAAGAATATAGAGCTCGAGCTAATACTGCATACCATCTTGCCTGACGTTGTTGAGACTTCTTGCCCGTCTACCACTGCTCTGGACTGGTAGTTTATTTATCAGCCCTGAATAAATAATAAAATTGGCCTCGGTGGGATGTGAACTCAGAGCGCAGGGAGTCGGAATAAATTCTGCTAAGGATTTTGTCCTAACGTTAACATTTCGTCATCATTGTAAATTCATTACACATTATATTCAAGCCGGTTTCAACTGCCGGTTGAAACAATTTCATATCAGTAACCTTATGCATTTGATGTTGATTTACAATATAGATGGATATTGACGATTAGATCGAATCCAGCAATCAACTGATGCTGCTAGTTTTATCGACCTCGTAAGGATAAAAGTTTACGTTGATCTTGGTGGAATTTTAATTCTGAATGTATATATACGCAACGAAATGATGGCAAAGACCTTGTCCATCACTTTACTGCCCTCAATTTTATTAATATTAAAAGAATAACAGTTGAGCGTCACACAAACCCATAACTGTGTCGTCTTCTTTCGACGTCACAAGCTATTTTTCTTCATTTTCAAATACCATAATCACTGTAGGGTAAACGTAAACTCACATAGATATGAGATCAAGGCAAAAATTTATATTTTGTTGTAGCTGCTGGTTTCCTCAAATAAAGTTATGAACGTCAGTCGTAACGTTTTAGTTCTTTTTTTGTCTTATTAATCCGAGCCCTTAAGCCTCTATGTAAGTATTCTGTAAATATTTTAATACTTTTTTTATTATTAGAGTCGCTAGTAGCAAGAATTGTCCGCTCCTATAAACGCATTCATTTCATGTCTACTCACAGAAAGAAACGAGGAACCGTTCTAGTGAATAATCCTCTGGTGACATTATGACAATTATTGAAAACTTCAACCAAAAATAGTTTCAGTGATATAAAGGAAAGAATATAACGTGTAACAAACGTCTCTTGAATAATTTTCAAACTACAATTTACTTAGATAACCACCAGTTGAGTTTTTAAAAATGTATGACTATTATGTTTTTTGCTTTTGTGATTTTAAAACTAATTAAATTCATGAATATATTTCCAGTCATGTGAGGTTCAAATTTTAACTCTGTGACATAAAAAACTGCTTAAGAAGAACGCATGTTCGTGGCTAAGAGACAAGATAAGTCATATAAGGAGGCTCGGTAAACAAAAATGATTTTATAGAGGTGAATTAGAATTCATTATGACAGACACTACATGACTTTAATGTTTCTTTGAGGGCATTGACAGTGTAAGCTAGAGGCTCTCAACCATTTTCTTTTTACCTTAGAACCTCTTTTGTTTCTTATTTTACTCGGATGGACTCTCATAGCCATTCGATGTCTAAAAAATCCTATGATATTTTTATTATTAAATATCATTAGGAATAGTATAAAAAATTGATAGAATATTTTGTGTATTGTTGAAATATAACCAGTTTATTTGTACATAAATTTTGGCGACAAAATCTTATATAAGCCGCGGTTAAGAACAACTGGTGTAAGCAAAATAAATACGGTCGAAAAGATCCTGTTCGGCAGTAGATTACTTCGTTTCAGATAGTTGATATTTAACTCTACGTGACTAGTTTATAGTGCTGGTTACAGAGGCATTTTGTTTGTTATACACCACCTGATGACAGATATACTTCTCAAAAGAGAACAGGCTTTAACGAAAGATTTGCTACGATGCAAGATCACAGATATTTTCTTTATACCACGTATCAGAAACAGACTTTTAGCTTTTAATCGTTCATAGTATAGAATTAATACTGCAGTCTCAAATAATTATTTTTCTAATTCTTGTAACTTTATCAAGTAACTTTTAAAAACAAAATCTTTTAAATATTACACATAGGCGCACGCGCGCATTGTATATCATTCTTAAAATACAAGAATGTTGTTGACAGTCACTCCGAAGTTTCGGCCAGTTAACATGTCGGATAAAGACTTAGGTAGCCGAAAATTCGAATTCACTGTCAACAACATTCTTGCTTAACAATAAATTTGTACTCTATAAATTTATAGAGTAACCTATTAGATTAATATAAAATTGTTTTTTATTATAACTGAACATAAAAACAAACAAACAAATATATATATATATATATATATATATATATATATATATATATATATATATATATATACATATATAGTCTGCTTATATTGGCTACTATACATTTTATGATTTTGTGAGGCAAGAATTTGCTGATTTATATGTGTATATATACCATACATATGAGTGTGTGTGTGTGTGTGTACACACACACACACACACACACACGTGTGGGGTGTCGGTAAGGTAGCATTTGTTTGAGCTGATGCTCAGACTAGGAAATGGACACTCTTCAAGCTTCTGAGTTCAAATTCCACCGAGGTGAACTTTGCCTTTCATCCTTCTGGAGTCGATAAAATAAGTACCAGTTGAGCGCATGAGTTGCCCCCAAATTGTTGGCCCTGTGCCACATTTTGAAACCAATCTTCGGGCTTGTAGTGACTGTGATCTTTTAGGTCAAACATATGGAAAATGTTTATTTCTGTTTCTTAGATTTATCTATATCATGACCAGCCATACAACGAAACATTGCCGGAACAATAATTCCTGTATAGCTCATGTTGAACCGTTGATCCCCCCCCCCCACATTTTTTCTCTCTGCGTTCTTTTCGTGTTCTCTCCGTTTTTTTCCCTCTCAATCTTTTCTGTCGATGAGCAACTAATAACACCTGCTTGTTGTTCCTTCACCTATCTTCATCTTTTGTTTTCTTTAAATCTGAACTATATATATATATATATAGAGAGAGAGAGAGAGAGAGAAAGAGAGAGAGATCAAATATACGTGCGAGTACATAAAAGTATAACCATCCATCAGTCATTCATGAGTACGGCTGAATAGCATGTATGAAGCTTTCGCAAATTGCTTTAAGTGCTTGTATAGTCGCAAATAGATATAGACACCTTCTTTCCCCACACATCTGACCTAACTAGCGGAATATCTTGGATGACACAACTAAATAGAACGATGAATGCATCAACCAACATCTGACTGGCATTTATTATAGCTGTGTAGACTGGTGACAAATGAATTGAAGTGTGTTGCTCAAGGACGATACGCACTTCTCGGTTCAGGAAGTGATCCTAAGACCTCATTATCTTAGTCCGAACAACCTAACCACTAGGCTACGCGCCTTCACACACACACACACACATACACTTATAACTCGGTAAAAATATAACACAAAACATATACTTGGTAACTATAGTGACTACAAGCGTACCTCAACTTACGACGTTTCGAGTTTCATCTTTTTCGATTTTAAATCGAGTTTTTTTTTTTAAGAAATCAATGGAGAAAATAACCTCAACTTCAGTTGATTCAACCCACTTTACGTCGTTCTCGGCGAGCAAATTAAAAAAGTTGAACATTAATAAAAAAAATAATAACCAGCCT
Organism: Octopus bimaculoides; assembly: GCF_001194135.2. Lineage (NCBI taxonomy): Eukaryota > Metazoa > Mollusca > Cephalopoda > Octopoda > Octopodidae > Octopus > Octopus bimaculoides. Next base: position 34,693,269 of record NC_068982.1, read on the forward strand.
AGAACAATACTGAAGTGGAAAATCAAATAACGTACATGAAAAATATGTACAAACCATCTATTAAAAAAGATATGAGCTGATAAATTCTTAGAAACAATTTTTTGAGTTACGTCTTTCTTCGAGTTACGTCTTCGAGTTGCATATCTTGAAACCAACTACCGACGGAAGTTTGCGTACGCTTGTATGCTTTATTGAAGTGAATAAATGAGAAAAGTTTTAGATGTGAGAATTGATCCTTCTGTTGGAATGATTAATAGGTATTTTAAAATATATTATTCACTGCTGGCAATTGTAGTGATTATTTTTATATTTGTATATATGCCTAGCAACGAAGAACTGACTCTTACATGTTCATAGATATATTGCTTGAGTCTTTCTGTGTGTGTTTGTTTACGTACGTGCCAGTGTGTGTGTGTGTGTGTGTGTGTGTGTTTCAAGTATGTATGTCACATCGAAAACAGCCTGTTTACTGAATCCAGCTCTTGAAGAAGAGCTTAATTGCCTTTCCCTTCCTAGTGCATTTTATTTTATTTTTCTTAAATAGAAAAATTCAATAAAATTCCAGATGACATTAAGTCCGACATTTTCTATGACATTTGCCCATTGCTAAGCTATTATATTTTGTTTTCTTGTGGCTTTTAAAAATTCTATTTTCTCTATTTTTCGCCTGCAAACATTTCAATGTCTCTTGATTTTTCCCGAAGATCACTAACAAGAAAGTTATTCCTTCGTTGCTGATCACGAATTATATTTAAATAAGGACAGTGATGGTCGAGGAGGGGAGGATCATCTTTAAAAGCGATACAACAGTCGTTTATAAATATATAAAAAAAAAATTAACAAATAAAGATTAGCCGTAAGTAACTCAAGGCTAAATGTATAAATATGTAAATCACAGATTTGAAAAAGAAAAGAAAACTAGGCTTAAAATGTCTACGATAAATATATAATATAATATAATATAATATAATATAATATAATACAACATAACATATTATGCGCGCGCGCGCGCGCGCGCGTGTGTGTGTGAGTGTATGTGTGTGTGTGCTTGTATGTATTTGTTAGTATAAAAGAAAAGAATTTACATATTTGAAATGCGTACGTGCTTACACATATTTTGACAAATAAATGTATAAATGCATATAAAGAAGTACGAACACAAAAGCACTACGTTTGTGCTCGTGTATATATATATATATATATATAT
>NC_068982.1:34694527-34699849 GCF_001194135.2 Octopus bimaculoides
CATATACATATTTATATATACATATGTATGTGTACACACACACATGTATGCATGTATGTATACACACACACATATGCATTTATGTATGCGTGTATGTATGTATGTATGTATGTATGCATGCATGTATGTACTTCAGCAATGTAACTACATACGTGCTGTTGGCGATTTCTATTCCTTTGGACCTTTCCCTTACTCCTCCCCGACGAGGAACTATGCTCGAAACGTCAAAAACTCTCTTTTTTACTGAGTGTCAAACTAATACATTCTTTGTGCACGTCCTCTTGCCTAGTATTGTTAATTTTATTGTTCGTTTATTTGAATTCAGTGTGTATGTATATGTGTGTGTGTGTGTGTGTGTGTGCGTGTGTACATTTAAATATATACATACATAGACACTTTTGCAGGTAAATATTAAACAAAAAGTGTTCAGTGGAGTGTATTCGTTCGAAGCAGATGACTCATTTCATTACTACTCATAGTTTATCGCTGACGTGCGTGCGCACACACACACAAACGCACACACACAAACACACACACACACACACACTCTCTCTCTCTATCTCACTCTCTCTCTCACTCTCTCTCTCACTCTCTCTCTCACTCTCTCTCTCTCTCACTCTCTCACAACCATATATAGAGGAAGAGAGAAAATCCTCTTGTGCTTCATGAGCATGTGCATACAAGCGAAGTAACTCGGAGAGTTCACAGAATACTGATAGCTTCTTACGAATATATAAATTGATTTTAAAATCTAAATTTGAAAAGCGAACAATACAAGGCCTTTGTATTGAAAACCAACAATAATACCCTCAAAAAATCATTCGATGTTTTATAAAAGTTCTTTTAATTTTGATACGTAATCTTGATACATAACTCGTTATATCATTGTTTCATTATGGTAAAGGTTTCGGTTATGCTTCAGATATAAATTTATTGAAAGCGTAACGCTCGAACACATGTCGTATCCTACAGAGTAATATTATAGATAATACTTCTCAAACCATAGATGATGGGTGATGGGAGATGAGGATGTAAATGGTTTCTAACAGAAAGTGTTTCACTGTATTTTATTTTATCGAAATGGGAGGGATAGAAGGCAAAGTTGAAAATTGAAACGGCGAATAATTAAATGACGCATATAATAATAATAGTAGTAGTAGTAGTAGTAGTAGTAGTAGTAGTAGTAGTAGTAGTCGTCGTCGTCGTCGTCGTAGTAGAAATAGTAGTAGAAATAGTAGTAGTAGTAGTAGTAATAATAATAATAATAATAATAATAATAATAATATTTTTAAAAGGATTGACATAAGTCTTCACGAAGGTAAATATTGAAGACGAAGAGCGCAATTCGATTGTATAGATATTTTATTGGTTGAACAATATTTCAACAGTACGTCTGTCTTTGTCAAGTTCAAAATAAGAGGTGATTAAAAATTTTGAATTTGACTGCGAACTGGAGGGTCAACCTTAGGAATGAGCAAGTGTCTCGCTGTGCCGCATCTGCAATAGGGTGGATGAAACCATTGTCCATATCACAAACGAATGCCCTAGTCTTACCCAAAACCACTACAAGTTGTGGCGATACGATCTGGTAGCGAAAGTGCTACATTAGATAATGTACGAAAAGTGGGGGATACAGAGAGACAAGATGTGGTATGAGCACAAATTGCAGAGAATGGTGGAGTCGGAGACTAGCAAAATCATCTGGGATTTCCCAATCCAAACAAATCAGGCGCTAGAGTATAACAGACCAGACCTAGTGGTGGCGGACAAGGTGCACCACATATGCTATATAGTTGATGTTGTATGCCTCTTTGACCCACGAATAGTCAAGAAGGAAGGCAAAAAGATAGATAAATACAACCCTCTTAAGTACAAAATAGTCCGGCTATGGAAAATGAAGAAGGTGAAGATAGTGCCAATTATTTTTGGGTCCTTGGGAACAGTATCAGAAGGCATCAAGGGGAACATAAAGAAAATTGGAATAGAGTGCCCAGAACTGTTACAAAAGGTTCGCCTCCTTGACACGGCCAGAATAATCAGGAAAGTATTAGATAGCTGAAAAGAATGGATAACATGGTACCGTAGGCTGCAGGTAGCAAGCCCGATACGCATGTAAGACTTCAGGAATTCTTACAAAGCTTGTGATAGAAATAATAGTAATAACAATGATGATGATGATGATGATGATGATGATGATGATGATAATAATAATAATAATAATAATAATAATAATAATAATAATAATAATAATAATAATAATAATAATAATAGTAATAATTTGTTTTAGTTTTGGCTTAAGGCTAGCAATTTGAAAAGGAGTGGGTGAATCTATACGTTCGACCGCAATACTTGACGGCATTCTATATTGTCGATCTCGGAGGACTACAAGGTTAAGTTAACGTCAGTGGAATTTGAACTTAGAATGTAACGTTTCGGAAGAAACGCAGCTAGGCATTTTGTTCGATATTCTAATGATTCTGCGAATCCACTAGATCAGTTGTACATAGGTAACAAGCGGTAATCAATATTTCAGTGTTTAAACAAGGCGGCGAGGTAGCAGAAGCGTTAGCACGCCGGGAAAAATGCTTAGCAGCATTTCGTCCATTTTTATGCATTGAGTTCAAATTCCACCGAGGTCGATTTTGCCTGTCATCCTTTCGGGGTCGATAAAACAAGTACCAGTTAAGCACTGGGGGTCGATGCAATCGCCTTATTCCCTCCGGGGAAATTGCTGGCCTTGTGCCAAAATTTGAAATTATTATATACAGTAATCCCTCGACTACCGTGAGTGTTACGTTCCCCGCCCGCCGGTGATAGGCGAAAAACCGCGAAGTAGAAACAGTACTGTACTGTATATTTTTTTAATTATTTTTATAATTTGTATATAGTTATTTTATTATAAATGCAAAACAATACCACACACTCGCCTACGAGTTACGTTTTCCATACAATATGTGCGATTCTATATTTACTCATCTGCGGTGCACTACGTATTATTATTTTAATTATATCTTAATTAATGTGTTATACATTGCAGTACTGTACTAAAAGTGGAGGCGCAATGGCCCAGTGGTTAGGGCAGCGGACTCACGGTCATAGGATCGCGGTTTCGATTCTCATACCGGGCGTTGTGAGTGTTTATTGAACGAAAACACCTAAAGATCCACGAGGCACCGGCAGGGGATGGTGGCGAACCCTGCTGTACTCTTTCACCACAACTTTCTGCTGTGCCTGTAATTCAAAGGGTCAGCCTTGTCACACTGTGTCACGCTGAATATCCCCGAGAACTACGTTAAGAGTACTCGTGTCTGTGGAGTGCTCAGCCACTGGTACGTTAATTTCACGAGCAGGCTGTTCCGTTGATCGGATGAACTGGAACCCTCGACGTCGTAAGCGGCGGAGTGCCAACAACAACAACAACTGTACTAAAGTTTTATTTAGTAATTTTTAATTAATATGAAAATGCTTACTCTGTCACAGAAATAATTAAAATCTAAAAAAATATAAATACCTACCGGCTGCAGAAACCCGCGATATACTGAGGAGTCCGCGACATACATTTACATATATTATTCAGAAGAATCCGCAATGTACTGAGGTCGCGATATGGCGAGTGATTACTGTATATATATATATATATATGTAAGGCGGGGTCGACTTGCCTTTCACCCTTTCCGGTCGATTAAATAAGTACCAGTTACGCATTGGGGTTGATGTAATCGACTTAATCTCTTTGTCTGTACTCGTTTGTCCTCTCTATGTGGGCAATAAAGAAATATATATATATATGTAAGGCGAGTTGACAGAATCGTTAGTTCGGTGGACATAATACTTAGCGGCGTTTCGACCGTCTTTACGTTCTGAGTTGAAATTCTGCAGGGGAATTTTTTTCTCTTTTCATCCTTTCGGGGTCGATAAAATAAGTACCAGTTGAGCACTGAGATCGATCAAATAAGTACTAGTTGAGCATTTGGGGTTGATGTAATCGACTTTCCCCACTCCCCAGGAATTGCTGGCCTTCCACCAAAATTTGAAACCAATATTTCGGTACTTAAAATATGTAATCAACATTTGAAGGGCGCCTGGAGAGTGTCAAGAAAATATTAGGAAGCAGATTATGTTAATCCAGTTCTCTTTTCTACACGCTCGATCTTTAGCTCGCTTTTCGTTGTTGTTGATTCTGTTGTTGTTGTTGTTGTTAGTAGTAGTAGTAGTAGTTGTTGTAATAATGGTGATAGGAGTGGTGGTCGTGGTGGTAAAGAGATGTTCAAGGTAATGAATGTAGTGGAGCAAAAATTTATAATCACAAAGGGGAATCATCAGCGATCTGTTAAACTACAAAGGATAAAAATTAAAAAAAGAAACAAAAACAAAAACAAAACAAAACGAATAAGCAAGCTACAAAAAATGAAAGGAAGAAGGAAAGAAGGAATGACAGTGAAATAAACGCAGAGGAAAGGACATGAAATATTATTAGATCGTTTCTTCCCATCAATGTAACAAGAGCTACTAATAGACAGAAGGACACAGTACTAAATGTATCCAGCCAACCAACAAACAAACAAACGGACAAACAAACAAGCAAACAAACAAACAAACAAACAAACCAAACAACCTGCCAGCCAACCAGCCAGACAACCAGCCAGCCAGCCACGCAACTAATGAAGCAAAGTACACACACACACACACACACACACACACACACACACACACACACACACACAAAGGAAAAACAATCAGAAAAAAATTATAAGAGGCGATGAAACGAGAGAAATAAAAGTCACAAAAGTAAACAAAAATAAATAAATAAATAAATGTATGAAATGAAACGAAACAAAATGAAATGAAAGTCTCTTAATGTTGTAATTAGTTCCTTTTGGTCTGTTCATTATCATCTTTTATTTTATGTATTTATTTATTGCCGTCATTGTTGTTGTTGTTGTTGTTATCATGATGATGATGATGATGATGATGATCATCATCATCATGATCATCATTATCATCAAAATCATCATCATCATCCCAGGGGTAGGGGGTTTGTGAAGGAAAAGGATTTCTCACTTCAATTCGGTATTTCATCTGTTTCGCCTTCTAGACAGGTTCCTATCCGATCAACCGGCGACTGGGCGTATGTGAGGACAAGGAAAGAGAGATGGAGAAAGAGAAAGCCACACACACACACACACACATGCACACACACACAAATATATACATATATATATATGTATGTATGTATGTATATATATGTATATATATATATATACATATATATATATAAATATATATATACATATATATATATTTATATATATATATATATTT
>NC_068982.1:34700443-34701032 GCF_001194135.2 Octopus bimaculoides
TGTTTATGTTTTGTGTTTTTTTTTTTAGGAGGTGGGGTTGTTAGGTATGGGTATAGTTTGTTCTATCTCGATCTAGGTGAGATTTCCGAGGATCTTAAATCGTTTCCTTAGCAACATCAAATCTCTCCAAGAATTCGCTATTGATTTACTACTGGCGCAAAAAAAACAAAAAACAAAACTAAAGTAAAGAAAAGAAAAGAAAAGCAAAAGCCACTCTTTGGGATTTAAAATTCCGTTCGTTGTCGCCTGTTTGTGACGGAATGAGGGAATACCAGAACAGCAACTTGTTAATTAATTCCACCAATCGGTCTCCAATACCAGCCCTTTTATCATGAAAATTCCTTTGGATATGACGAGTCAAACAATAATAATAATATAAAGAAAAATCGCAACAGTATTTATATATAGAATTTTTATATAGTGCAATATCAATGTCAGGCGACTGAAATATTTCATATAGGAACAATTTTTAAACTATACTTACTATTGTATGAATATTTATATGCCATTACACACATATATGTACAAACATACATACATACATACATATATATATATATATATATATATATATATATATATATATATA
>NC_068982.1:34701904-34704574 GCF_001194135.2 Octopus bimaculoides
GTATATTTATGTGCGTGTGCGCGTGTGTGTGTATATTTATATCAAATTAGATACACAACTGAAAACCTACTAATAATTTCATGCTATTGTGATACTTGAACAGGCGTATTTATAAAACATGCCATGTGTCTTAAAGCATTCTTTCAGGCTCTGTCTATACGTTATATCTATCTATCTATCTATCTATCTATCTATCTATCTATCTATCTATTTATCTATCTATCTATCTGTCTGCCTATGAATGTATGTATGCATGCATGTATGTATGTATGTATGTATGTATGCATGTGTGTATAACATACAATATTTGTCATTTATCTTTTACTTGTTTCAGTCATTGGACTGCAGCAATGCTGGGACATCACTATGGAAGGTTTAGTCGAACAAATCGTCCTCAGTACTTATTGTAACTTTTCGAGACTGTAAAGGAGAACTTGTGGTTATACAGGCGTCGCTTGAAGTCCATCTCGGCTGAACCGATATATTTCCAGGCTTGGGTGTTGGTTGCATTCACATTGCTGGTGCCTCTTCGGTTGGTTCCTGACCTGGGGATGTTGCCACCAGTGTTTTGGGGCTGACGTCAGTGCTGTTATGATGCGCGGGTCCGGCGATGCTACTGTGGCTGTTGTCGCAGTGGTTGTCGTCGTTGTGGTGGTCGTCCTTGGCCGTAGCTTTGGTGATGTGTGTGTGTGTGTGTGTGTGTGAGTGTTTCTTTGCGTCTGTGTTTGTCCTCACTTCACGTTTTTACAGCCGGTGCTGGTGTGTTTACGTCCCCGTAACTAAGCGGTTCTGCAAAAGAGACCGATTGAATAAGAATCAGGCTTTAAAAAACAGTCCTGCGGTCGATTTGTTCGACTAAAGCCCTCCAAGACGGTGCTCCAGCATGGCTGCAGTCAAATGACTGAAACAAGTAAAAGAATAACTGACTTTAAGAATATATATACGTTTGATATTGACTGTCGGAATAAAGAGCACTCAATACCATAGCAGAGATTAATAATATTCTATTTTGTTCCAGTCAGAATTTTGCTTTTCTGACTTTCGCCAGGGGATGCACAGGGTTCTCAAGCATCTTACGACAGGGTATATGACGTTAATCAAAGTCATACACAATTTCATTGATAGACTAAATGGGGGAGTATTAAAGAATGATAGGTGGTTCAGATGAAGCATTATTATTATTATTATTATTATTATTATTATTATTATTATTATTATTATTATTATTATTATTATTATTATTCAGTAGTCTTATTTTTATAACGTACTTTCACTTCACTACCGAGTGCAGCTCTGTGTGCCTTGGGTATGTGCTGTGGTTTGCTGTGATGCTCTTATGGTTATTATTATTATTATTATTATTATTATTATTATTATTATTATTATTATTATTATTATTATTAGTATATATTGTGTCTGTTTATGCTATTGTAGGAGATATGTCGCAGGGTTGAATTAAGTTTGTTTAACATAGTTATATCTATAATTTGTTATTATTGATTTCCTATTAAATGGGAATTTAGTTTACGGTGTTGTGCTTGTATCTTTAAATGAACTCGTTTGAACGATGCTCCCTTATCATTATACCTAATGTCATGAGATTTGTTTCTTATTCTCTTTAATGTACCGTTAATTTCGAATGGTATTTTCGTATTTACCTCTAAAGACATTTTTCTTTTTTTCTCTCTACCTCTGTCTCTCTCATCCTCTCTCTTCTCTCCTCTCTTTCTCGACCCTATATTTCCTTTGCATTCTTTTATACTTCTCTTTCTTAGTCAAAAGAAGTAGGGCAGTGTCTTCGACCTTTTTTCTTCTAAATCCTCTAATATTAAATACGTCAAGCGCCAATTTGGCAACGAAAAGAGAAACAGGTTCACTGATGGAAATCGGACCACGAACCTATCACTGACCAGGCAACCAAGTCACTCATTATATTACAGTAAACCTGTAATCTTAGTAGTTTATTCATGTTACCAGCTTACTATACCTTGATTTATAGTTCATAAAATACGGTCCATGGCCAGACATTTTTAAAAGATTGGTGCTTTTTTTTAAATTTTAGAGATAGCGGAAAGAACTAAATGCATTGATATATATAGATTCGCCTCACTACATCCCTGATTCAAATGTTCAGAAGTTAGTTTTCACCATTTCTACATTGATGAAATAATTATCATTAATATACAAGAGTCGGTTCATTTCAATATTTGGCCTTTTTTTTCTCTTTGACTATAAGTAAAGACGATATATAACCTAGAATAAAAATGAAAGAGATAATGTGACATTCATAACCTTTTTAAGAACATTCAGTTTAAAGTGAACATGTGCGAATCGGAATTTGGAATAAGGTCGTAATTTTGACTCCAAAAGAATCTGCCTCTATTTGTCAGCGCTCATTTCTCAAAAGTTTCTCATATATGTATATATATATATTGGACCGCTGAAATCTACAAGTTTTTTTCATTCTCTCTGTGTCTATTTTCTCTTATTCATTTTTGTTGAAGAACGTAGGCGCGAAACGTAAAAGACTTTTTCATTTTCCCGAGCGTCAAAGTAATACACTTGTTTGTTGCTCATACACCAGTCTTCGTCTTTTGTTTTCTATAAATTTCAACTATATACATACATATATACATACATACATACATACAAACACAAACACACACACAC
>NC_068982.1:34707246-34708454 GCF_001194135.2 Octopus bimaculoides
CGTCTACCTGTATATATAGGTGCATATCTGGGTACAGGACATTGCAAACAAAACGTAGACAAGAAAATGATAATAACCAGAGTACAGAAAACACACAAGCCACATAGAGAACATTTTCCTTCATCAGCTACCCTCGTTTTAACACCGGCGTTTCGAAGAGTTGGGCAGGACGCATCGTTAAAACGGCTCTTCCCATCGACCGCAAATTAAATTTGTATACACAAATTAAACCTGTGCCATGGAGGAATGTAGTGGCGGACAAAAAACAAGACAGGAAAACAAACGGAAAAGGCTGTGCGGCCAGACGTGAAAGATTGTGTATATGAACGCTTTGAGGCACGAACTGAGAGTGGGGACGAAGTAAGTTCGCGTGTTTGCTCGGCGATAGCCAAGGAAGAAAAGGATTAGTGACAGTGACCGGAAGCATGTGACCAAGCAGGGGTAAGGGAGAGAGAGAGAGAGAGAGAGAGAGAGAGAGAGAGAGAGAGAGAGAGTGTTATATATATCATATAAAAATTATTAATAGCGACTGAAGCAATATGAATACCAGAAGGTATTTATTCCCAACTTTATGTGGTGGTTGTTTTAGAACATAGAATACTGGGTTATTTACCATGACAAGGTCGCTAAGAAGGACTCGTGGGGCATAAAAGCACTCTTATTTACATTGGTGTCGGCACACCTTCAGGACACAAGCAGGGAACCTACCAGGGCCTACTGCTGAATTGTGTTTGATTTTATTTATTGCCGCTAAGACATCAGGGACACCAAACGTTATGTCCGATGTAGTGTGTTGAGGATTAACATCACTGATACAGTCCGGATAGGCAATATCAGGATTGCTAAAAACAGAGCAGTACTTTTTCTGCAGTATCTCATTCATGGTTTTGGCATTAACTTGGAGATTGCCATTTTCATCAATTAGAGGGCCGGCAGTGGCGGAGGTGACTTGGTGTTTTTTCGTAAAAGAGAAGAGAACACTTTGGGGTTGAGTTTGATTTTCTCAACAGCCCATTTCTCCTCAGCTGTTCTTTGGTTATTGATGATGGTCTTCATGCATTGCTGGAGGTCATATTTTTTTGATTCGCGCAGGGTGACAGCCGTCGAATTTATGTGTGGCTGTTGGCAGTATTTTAGTGTATTAGTTTTTTTGTTTGTTCTTTTATATGTATATATATATATATATATGTGTTTGTGTGTGTGTGTGT
>NC_068982.1:34708464-34708855 GCF_001194135.2 Octopus bimaculoides
TGTGCTCTTCCGATCTGTGCCAGTGTGTGTGTGTGTGTGTGTGTATGTGTGTGTACATACATATACAAAGTAAGGAATGAAACGGATAAAATTCGGAGTACAAGCGTTTCATAGCAAGGCGTTGCCTGTTACATAAACTGTGACATACACAAAAGCAACCTAGCTGATCTTCAGACGCTATTACCTTTACGTTCTTTACATTGTCGTGTGGCGATAAACAAATGAGTTATCAAACAAGCCACAGCACGTATGACAAGTTGAAAGAGAGAAAAGAGACTCGCACTATCTATCTATCTATCTATCTATCTATCTATCTATCTATCTATCTATCTATCTATCTATCTATCTATCTATCTATCTATCTATCTATCTATCTATCTATCTATCTATC
>NC_068982.1:34710189-34712232 GCF_001194135.2 Octopus bimaculoides
CACCCACACACATGTATATATCCATGTATGTGCCTTTGTGTCTGTCTTCCCATCACCACTTGACAGTCAGTGTTGGTGTGTTTACGTTCCCGTAGCGTAGCGGTTCGGCAAAGGGACCGATAGAATAAGTAACGAGCTTTAAAAATAAGTCCTGGAGTCGATTTATTCGACTAAAACCCTCCAAGGCGGTGCTCCAGCATGGCCGCAGTCAAACGACTGAAACAAGTAACAGAATAAATTCCTGTGTAAAACAACATAAAATAACCAAAAAGAAGCAATCATTGCTTATCATCAGGTTATGTTATAATCATGCAAATATGCAGCCATTCTTCTTGTTCTTTTTAGTTTGTGAGGATTGTTAGTTGCAATTGTGTTAGAACAATGAATTGATGCGTCATTATCTTTTTCCAAAAATATGTTATCATCATCATCGTTATTGCATGTGTGGGAGTATTTGCTTAGGTGAGAGAATGGCATAGCCAAAGGTTTGCAGTGTTATCTTGAATTATAAATTCAGAAGTCCGAGAGAATTGGTCTGTTGAAAGTGTATCATACCTCTGCTGCAAATTGAATTCCGATTTGGCAGTACGACAAAATATCAATGATGGGAATTTCAAACTAATGGATCACTTCTGATAAATATGGTAAATATTCTGATCTTTCCAGTTTTCAACGATAGGCAAAAGTTTAAATATCACGCTTTCATGATGTCATCCTTAAAGCTTTATGCCCCAACACAGCCACGGCTTTAGGGTTGAAACGTGTAAAAGAATAAAAGAATAAAGCAAGTAGGGCTTTTTTTCATGCTATATTTTTGTGTCTTCTTTGTTTGAATTAAAACAGATTAGTTTTCTATTTCTCTCCATTGCATCCAACATTTTTTTGTAAGAAATCTTTGTAGTCATCTGCTTACAAAATCGAAAAATTCAGTATTTTTAAATTGAGTGTTACAGGTAACAGAGATTGGAATACAGAACAAGGTTAATATTGACGGAAGTCATTAAATGATTGCTTGAAAAGTAGCTTTTGTTTATTGAACACTGTCATAATGTAAATGTAGTCCCTTTCGCTCCCTTTCAGTCCTACAAATTCAAGTGATTATAAAGATATTAATGATTATATGGATTGGTCACTTGTGATCTTCAGTTAGTGAATATTCGACGTTTTAAAGATTTGTTAAATATGCTATCAAATTTTGCATCAATACGTATAACAGAAAGCATCGAAGTTTACTAATATGTTCAGTTTGAAGAGCTGGACGGATGATGGTGGAAGAATCAGATGTTCCTTGAACATCAAAATTTTCCCTCGCAAGGCAACAATTATTTCAATATCAAACCCTGAATTTAAACTTGTTTCCCCCAAGTACGTCTTTTGAAGTAATTAAAACGAAGTGTTTTTAGCAATGTCCTTGCAAATCAAAGACCTCCATTACCTCAATAACTACCCTTCATTGTGCCCATTTATTGTGTCTAAACAAAATCTCCATTTCGGTGTTTGACGGGAGGATGCTGTTGATAATATTTAGTTTTCAGTATTCCTTTCAAAACATGCTATCATTTGAAAATTCAGACGTCGTTTATCAACAGCAAGACATTTTCTATGGCTATATAACTACTAAAACCAGGTTTTGACTTGACTTGAAGACGATTTCCCTTTGCAGCAACATAAAGTTTATTGTTTTGTTTTCGTAGCAATGCTGTCCATTACATTAATAGTGGACTCTGTTACGTGAGATACAGAAATGGCACCCTACAGCGTAAAGGTTTTTCTAGTTTTATGAGACAAGGTAAAGCGTTGGCAACCTCTTACAGAAATGATATAAAAATTTTACAAAATTATGATGTTTGTCTGAGAGAAACAATAGAGTTAATATTCATGTTTCAATAAATATTGTCTTAGTCATTTATCTACTGAGTGTATTTTTACTGCGAGTAAATTTAGATCCAATGAAAAGTTTTACTCTTGAACTGTATGTAAATGCTACCTTCAGCCTCTCCTTTTACAATTTCAGGCCATTCTATTTCATTATAGTCATCGGTT
>NC_068982.1:34712398-34712538 GCF_001194135.2 Octopus bimaculoides
TATATATATATATATATATATATGTATATATGTATGTATGCATATGTGTGTATGTATATGTGTGTTTGTGTGTGTAGGTATATATATTGTCATATATATGTATATATGTATATGTATATATATATATATATATATATATA
>NC_068982.1:34712548-34713605 GCF_001194135.2 Octopus bimaculoides
ATATATATATATATATATATATATATATATATATGTCTGTGCCTGTGTGGGTGTTTGTGTGTGTGTGTGTGTATGTGTGTGAATACGCAGATGTGTGCCTATCCGTTGTGAGCTGAAGTATATGTGTATTACACACATAGACACAAATACAGAACTACGCTCGTAGAATAATGCACAAGCTCACACACATAAACACACACACACATACACACATACGCACTAGCACACATACTCACACATATATTTATATATACATATAAAGTTCATCCTACTAAAATATATATGCGTTTATTATACAGGCACTCACACATTCTTGTATACACACATATACATACGCACTGGCTACAAATCTCCGCTTGTCATATAAACTTCCCTAGATACTAGTAAAAATCATCATCATAAACAACATCGCTATAGTTTTTCTTTTACATATCACATTAGAAACGCCCATGTTTTTTTTTTTATTTTTACCAATATTTTGTAATTTCCTCTTTTGTTTTTAACAGTGTGTACGCATCGTCCGGCCAAGATATAATTTCATTCAACTGGACAACCATCACCATCACCATCACCAACACCAACACCAGTACCAACACCGACACCACATTTTTGGCGTTGTTAACATCTCTGTTGGCAGATGATGTTGTTATAACTTGCTGCATTGCAGAAGTAGTTAACCCCCTTCCTACCATCCAAACCTAAACATTACACACATTGTTATATCTCAGTCTGTTTCCTACCATTAGCCAACGTCATTTACGCAATTCAATAGATAGAAGCAACTCCGCTGAAATATTTTATATTCACCTTCCCAGGCATTTTACTTCGACCCGTCTCACTACTCCATCCACCCACTTCATATAGCCACAAACGTACATATACACCCTCGTTCATTTGTACATACGTTCATTCATACATTTATACATACTCATATACAAATATATATATGTGTGTGTATGTGTGTATATATATATATATATATATAATGAAAAATATTTCAATACAAATGTATTAATACAAATGTATCAATTTCCAGCAAATATCGGTACCTTGTACC
>NC_068982.1:34714041-34716670 GCF_001194135.2 Octopus bimaculoides
GTTGTTAGTATTATCATTATTATTATTATTATTATTATTATTATTATTATTATTATTATTATTATTATCATTATCATTATTATTATTATTATTATTATTATTATTATTATTATTATTATTATTATTATTATTATTAGATCGTTTTCACATTTCCTATCATTCTTTCCGTCTTTGTTTCAGTTATTCATTCCTTCTTCATTCATTTATCATTTCGTTCAAACATTGTTTCACTGTTTTCTTGCTTTCGTTGTTTGTCTGTTTTCTCTCTCTCTTTTTCTTTATAAGATTTTATTTTTCGTTTCCATTAGCTTACTTTCTTAACTGTCCGCTTTCCGCTTTCCGTGTGTTTATTATGTTGCATACAAACAGATTTCGACCAAATATCTCTATCCGTATCTATTCTGTTTATATCCATCTAATAATCTTTGGGCTTGGATGAAGACGTATGCACACGCAGACACAAATGCACTCACACACAAACACATGCAAGTTTCTATGTGTGTACATGTATATATATATATATATATATATATATATATATATATAATGTTCTTTTATTCTTTTACTTGTTTCAATCATTTGACTGCAGCCATGCTGGAGCACCGCATTAGAGGGTTTTTAGTCGAAGAAATTAACCCCAGGACTTATTCTTTGTAAGCCTGGTACTTATTCTATCTTTCTCTCTTGCCGAACCGCTAAGTTAGGGGACGTAAACTCACTGAGATCGGTTGACAAACACAGACACAAAGCCACACACACACACACACACACACACACACACACACACACACACACACACACACACATTTATATATATATATATGACTGGCTTTTTTCAGTCTCCGTCTACTACTAATCTTAGTGAAATTCATGGTTTTAACGTATTGTTAATAGCTTTATTTGCTTCAAATTAGATCGTTTTCAAAAAGAATTACGCATGCATACATATATTACACACACACACATACAGACACACGCATACACTCAGACATACATACGAACTCGCGAGCACGCGCACACACACACATGTAGGCCTACGATGCGTCAAACTGTTTTTACTGCGTCTCATCTGCGCGGTACCAATGCAGGATGGGTAGGAACGATCGTAGTGAATAATAAAGAGTTTCGTGAATTCCATTTTCTTTCTCTCATATTTTATGAAGTCTACGGACACGAAGGAATTCCTGAAGTGAAGCCAGTCACATTTAAATTCCTGCTGCTGTTGACATTAGGTCGCCGAATATTGTGAAGGGGTCTTAAACGGCACACCACAAGGTGCATACTCGAATATAAGATTATTACTTACGTATATTTACATATATACGTGCGTATGTGTGTGTGTGTGTGTGTGTGTGTATGTATGCGGCATCTTGGAGAGGTGTCTTCTACTGAAGTTCCGATTCGACCCACATCTTGTGAGTGAAATTTGGTGGAACGGAAACTTTGTGAAACTCGTCGTATATATCTGTATAAAACGTACATATCATTACTGACAATATTCTTTTCTACTCTAGGCACAAGGCCCGAAATTTTTGGGGAGGATACAGTTGATTAGATCGACCCCAGTACGCAACTGGTACTTAATTTATCGACACCGAAAGGATGAAAGGCAAAGTCGACCTCGGCGGAATTTGAACTCAGAACGTAAAGACAGACGAACTACCGCTAAGCATTTCGCCCGGCGTACTAACGTTTCTTGTTTCTTTACTGCCCACAAGGGGCTACACGCAGAGGGGACAAACAAGGACAGACAAATGGATTAAGTCGATTATATCGACCCCAGTGCATAACTGGTACTTATTTAATCGACCCCGAAAGGATGAAAGGCAAAGTCGACCTCGGTGGAATTTGAACTCAGAACGTAGCGGCAGACGAAATACCGCTAAGCATTTCGCCCGGCGTGCTAACGTTTCTGCCAGCTCGCTGCCTTCATTACTGACAATATTGATATCGAATGATAATCTTTATATCCTTTTTAATAGGGGTGTTTTATTAGAACACCAAACATTGCGGTATTAATACTTTTTCCGTCGCTAATATATATATATACATATATATATATGTGTGTGTGTGTGTGTTAATGTTTAAAATAAACTTACTGGCCATTTGCGACATCAGTGACTCCCAGTCACTGTTATTCTATATATTGCTGGCAGTGAAATTTGGCTTGTATGCGGCTAGCAGACGCCTGCTGCTGAGGAAGCGCAGTACATCGAAGACACGGGATCTGACAGTTTCGGGGCCCATACCAGATGGCTCTCGCCTGCTAGTCATATATGTCTACACGAGAATATCTTTCAAGACGAATATCGCAGCCTTCAGCGTTCTAATAATACATTCACGTTAAGTAAGATCTATCTATCTATCTATCTATCTATCTATCTATCTATCTATCTATCTATGGACGGACGGTAGACGTGTCGGCTCTGTAAGTTTTGCCTTTTTCATGTTTTAAAAAGTTTGTTTGTAAAATTTATTTTATATACAAAGTTGTATAACAACTTGTAGACTCTCTGGTGCAAGTTTTTTGCGACGGAAATCTGCCCTGTGTGGCACATTTCCAGGATATAAAAACCAATTTCGGCTTTCTAGCCATTTTTTTTTGAGACGATGGCGTCTTGTAGCCATG
>NC_068982.1:34723013-34725548 GCF_001194135.2 Octopus bimaculoides
ATATATATATATATATATATATATATATATATATATATATATATATATATACACATATAAATATATATACACATATAAATATCTATCTATCTATCTTGAATACTCCCTATATATATATATATATATGTATGTATATACACACACACACCAACGTCATTGATTTTTTTCCAATTTTATCGTAGCTGCCAGTCTACCAGTTTTCAGATAGAATCAACGAACCGTGTCAATATGTCTACATTGTTTCCATTCACAAACCATTTTCCTTCTTTTTAACACTTCACATGATGCTTGGTCAATGGACCAAATAATAACAGTTCACAAAAATCTACGAAAACAGACAAATATATTGGCTATAAGTCTATTATGGTGATGTGTTGATGATGATGATGATGGTGATGATGATAATGGTGATGATGATGATTTTGAAAGTGATGATTATAACGGCAAGTACGAATGATAAGAAATTTTAGCAGAAGACAATATTTTCATTATTATCAAATAGCTTTCCCTTCTGCTGATCTATTGATCACTCCTCAGAGCCTCAGCATCATCTCTTGATTTGCTAGAAACAGTTAGTAAAAGCACCTTCAACTCACACACTAACGTCTGAAAAGAAAATAGATGGAAAAGGTGTATAATGAAGTTATAAAAAACTTTAGAAAAAGATGATTGTCACAAAGCGGACTCATTAATGGTAGATCTGGTCAAGCAGGCATGTCATAAATTTAAAATCATAACAACTTCAACTACTTTATTGTGTCGGAGTACGAATCGTTATACTTAATTCTATGAGCTGCAATGCTCGCTCATGCACACATATATAGATAAATACGTACTCACATGCATAAATGCATTCATACATCATGCAAGTATACTATGTGCAGTCGCTGAAGTCAGTTGCCCACATGTTAACTTAATGTTAAGGATACGGAAAAGACAACATTTATACCGAACTGATGCGAAATTTGTACTATAACTTTAAATTGTTACCAAAGATTATTGGAGCACTAGGCTATATGACTAATTCCCTCAAGGCCAATCTTGAGAAGCTGGGTTTTACAAAACAAGACTGTAATCTTAAGCAGAAGATTACAGTCACAAACTGTCAAAGGTCCTGTAAAACATTTCGTGAAGTTTAGCGTATAAAATCCATATGTTAATAAGATTTCGTGCTTGCAAAAAATACAGTTTCGATATTGTAAAAACCATTATGTGAGAAAAATATCGTTATCATAAATTTAAGGTCAGTTTTATTTCTGGGCTTTAAAGCAAAAAGCGAAAATGCGTTTATCAGAAGATTTCATTTCAAGTTTACATTCACATTGTGCAATCCCATTATACAGGGATGAGAATTAGCATTGCAAAGACTGAGTTATTGGTCCTCTCAAGAAAGCTTTCTTTGTGCATTTTGCATGTTCGTGGAATATCACTTAGACAAGTGTATATGGTTAAGTGTCTCGGAGCTGATGGGGTACAGGAGGCCGAATTGGATGCTAGAATTGTAGGCACACTAACGCCCCGGCTCTAGTCTTCCATCTTCAGAAGTGATATTGGTAAGAAAGCTGAACTCTCTATCTTCAATTCGATTTTCGTGTCTTTCCTCATCCATGGTCATTGATGTAAGGTAATGAACGAAATAATACGATCGCGAATACAAGCAGCTGAAATGCTGTTCCTTTGAAGGATCTCTACAGTAATGTTACTCGACAGGGTGCATAGCTCGGAGATCAGAGAGTTGCTCCAGATCGAGTCACTACTTCTCGTATAGAGAAGTTACATCTCCGGTACTGTGGACGTGTGATTAGAATGTCGCGGAAAAGAATCGGAAGACGAATCTTCAAGCCGAGCTAACCGATGGGAAAATTAAGGATATACCAAGAATGAAATGGTTGGATAATATCCAGTCTCAATTTGTCACGCTTGGGAATCCATTCAAAAAATTTAATGACGTTTATTTTGTAATGGAACCTCATGGAGGAGGTGCCTGAGCAATCTACCCTCACGACACTCCCAAGAATTATGGGCAGAGATGGATGGATACGATATACATATTAATAATGTGTAGAGACAAATAAGTTATGAGAAAGCTAGCTTATATAAAGATATATTTGATATTTTAAAACGAACAAATGATATCAGATACGAAAGTTTAATATCATGAAAACCTTGATAAAGAAAATATAGACAAAATGTTAATGGCTACACACTTTTTAAAACTACAAGAAACGGAATATGTTTAAAATGGAATATATAAAGTATGTTAGGACATAGGGTTATCTCTTATACTTTATCTTTTACTTGTTTCAGCCATTTGACTGCGACCATTCTGGGGCACCAATTTGAAGAATTTAGCCAAGTGAATCAACCCCAATACATATGTTTTTTTAAAGCCTCGTGCTTATTTTATCGGTCTCTTTTGCCAAACCACTAATTTACAACACCGGTTTTCAAGCGAGGTGGGGGGAAAACAGCCACACACACACACACACACACGCACAGCCACATACACACAGCCACACACACACAGACACAGAC
>NC_068982.1:34725558-34729726 GCF_001194135.2 Octopus bimaculoides
CGGTTTTCAAGCGAGGTGGGGGGAAAACAGCCACACACACACACACACACACACACACACACAGCCACACACACACACGCACAGCCACATACACACAGCCACACACACACAGACACAGACACACACACGCACAGACACATACACACAGCCACACACACAGACACACACAGACACGCATACACACATGTCATGCTTCTTTCAGTTTCCGCCTACCAAGTCCACTTACAAGGCTGTGGTCGGCCCGAGGCTATAGTAGAAGACACTTGCCCAAGGTGCCAGGCAGTGGGACTGAACCCGGAAGCATCTGGTTGGGAAGCAGGCTTCTTACCACATAGCCTGCGGCTAATAATAACAATAAAAAAGCTCTGTTGAAAAAAGAAAAGTGAAAACAGAAAGAAAAATTCTATTCCGGCCCAAAAGCTGATCAGGTATACTAAAACTGCTTTTTTGATCTTGAAAGTATATCACTTGTTTCAAATTTCCATATGAAGAAAAATGTCAGGATAAGATTACTGTAAATACATTAATGTTAACGTATACCCGAGAAGAAAAATAACTTTACTCTATTTATTCTGAAAAGTCACAATTTGAATTCACTCATTTGGAAAATAAGAGATAAAATAAGAATAGAGTGAAGATTCGAGAATATGTAGTGTGTAACAGCACGAAACATAAAACACTATTATATTTACTAGGAAAACAAAGAGACAAGGGACGTTTTATAGAATAACGACGAAAAATGTTTAAAAGCTGCCTAATACGTATTAAGGGCAAATTAACCCAAATGTTTAAAAAAAAAACAACAAAGAAACAAGCTAAGAATCATATACACAGAGGCCAATTAGTACAAAAGAGAAGATATACTCTGTGAGGAAGAAAGAGAGGTATGAAAAATTTTACTCAAAGTACACACACACACACATCACGTATGAAAGTAATAAAAAACAAAATGCAAACAAGGCTTTTCAAGAAAATAGCATGAAATGTTTACTCTATACATAACCAATAACCGTGAAAACAACGGAGAAGCTAGATCAACGCAAATCTCAAGATTGGCTTATACTTATTTATAACAGGTCTAAGCATGTCACCAGAAACCTTACAGCGTAACTGTATAATACAGTCGTATAATGTAAAGCCTATAATATGAGGAACCTTTCAAAAAGGAAACCATTTCCCATCCCAGGATTGGTTTAGGAACTCTGGATTGGAGAAAAAATCATTTGAGTGTCGGAAAAAAAATTCTTGTTTATATTCGTTTTGATTCTGTGTTCTGAGTTCAAATCTCACCAAGGTCAACTTAGACTTCCATCCCTATGGGGCCGATAAAAGTACCAGTCAAGTACTGTAGTTGATGGTATCGATTAAATTCCGCCACAGAAAACTGCCAGTCTTCTGCCTCAATGAAAAACAATTATTTCTGGTTAACTGGTCTTTCCTAAGAAAGAAATAAACGATGATATGACAGAGTGAGCTGTTTGGTTTGCATATTATATCAACTTTGTTGGTATTACTGTGTTATTTCCGAAAACATAGCAGATATAGCAATTGATATATCAATTGATGTAGCAATTCCCTGCAGATTAAGCTATGTAGACAGAGAAGAGAAATTACTAAAGAAATTAATTTGAATGATGGATACAGAACGGAAACTATAGCGTATAATGAAAACTGTGTTGGAATGAAAACGAACTAACATCTTTTGTTGAATATTATCAACGTAACGATCAAAAATAAATAAATAAAAACAACACTCACTTTGGGAAAGAATTGCACACGCTCGGAATATTGACGAATTAAGCAATGAAAGGCTGCGGTAAAAATAATTCGATGATGATGATGATGATGATGATGATGATGATGATGATGATGGTGATGATGATGATGATGATGATGGTGATGATGATGATGATGATGATGATAATAATAATAATAATAATAACAATAATAATAATAATAATAATGCCCTGATGCAGTACCAGGCAGTGGCTCTCATGGCTTCTCATCTTAACTGATTGGACGTGTTATCATGTACATTGTTTTGTCTTGGTATATTTGCTACAGCAAATATTCTGCTCATTACCATAGATTTGCCTGTCAGTTGTTTGACCATAAGTACTTGAGCATGTCCCTTAGTGGCTGACAATATGTGCATCTTTGATCACGGGCAGAAGTTGTGGGGAATATCATAGTCATGTATTGAGGGGAAATCTTTGGGATTTGGATAATTCACCTCTGGAAACAAGGGTGCTTCGTTCAACATCCTTAAACAACCCTTATTCAGGGACATTTTAAGCGGGATGAGCAACTCGACCTGAAGAAAATTCTAACTGTGCCCCATCTGCAAGGCCATGCGCTGTTAATCTTGATATGAGATCCCCATATCACGCAATCTTGATATGAGATCCCCATGTTGTGACATATGTGTCTGGTGTAGCCTTATGAGACGAGTAGTCATGAGGGGTATATTGGGCTTCGTATGTTGGTGCCCCAGTGTCACTTTGATGGCATACACTTCTCGCTCATTCAATAATAATAATAATAATAATAATAATAATAATAATAATAATAATAATAATGATAATAATCCTTTTTATTAAAGGCGTAAGGCCAGTAATTTCGTGGGAGGGGCAAGTCGATTACATCGATCCCAATGCAATCATTTCGTTCGTCAGCTGATATGATTGTCTGCACCGGTGGATGGCACTACCATATCACGTAATTTCACCGTCAGTTGCAAATCACCTGGGATAGTCAACCTCACACTGAATGCCAGAACGAAAATCAGTCATACCGATGTAACATAATAATGACCCAAACAATCACTGGTGTCGCAAAAAGCCGGCAGACGACGAATAAATTTTATATTACCGACAGTAAAAGCTTTTGTAACGAATAATAATCAGCGCATCCAACCTCGATTGGATGTGCTGTCTTGATCACTTTAAACTGCTGTATACGCCCAGAGATACCATCTCATTTCGATAGCACGTGCCTAAACAACAGTTTAAGGCGATCTTAACATCACATCCAGTTTATGTTGGATGTATCAAATATTATTCTTTACAAACACACTGGTACTATCACTAATAGCTGATTAATGTATATATATATATATATATATATGTATATATATATATATATAATATAAAAAGTATATAAATATATGCATATCTAACAGTATCAATAAAATATACATTCTAGTTTAGAGAAAATGACGTAGGTTCAGTGACTATCTAGTAGTAGCATGTCCCCTCAGAAACTCCGGACTGGTGTCCGGCGTGCTGGAAGACTACTGAGAGTGGGGCAACCTTCAGGTTTTACTAATGCATATCTCTCAGAGTTATAAAACTGGATATTGGACATTTTGGGAACTTTTGCTCGCGTTTGAGCTCAGGGAGCTTCTACATTCCTGAGCCTGTAATCCACATTGGCACTAGGAATCTTTTCCTGGCTAGTCTTTGAGACATTTGAGTAGGATGGGGAGGGCCTGTTAGGTTTTGTGCAAGCCTTATTGTACCTAAAAGTTTAGGTTACACGATCGCCGACGAAACAATTTTCCGATACCCTATCGTGCAGGGGGCGCTGCGGCGACAAAGGAAGCTGCAGGTGCGAGCCCGGATGAAGCCGACTACAGTTGCAATAACCTTATGCAGTGTTACTGGTGATACTTTACATAGGTAATGGTCAGGGATAATCTTCCTCGGTTACGATTGTACAGCCGTCATATATATATAAGTGCATCTATATGATAAACACACACACACACACACACACACACACACACACACACACACACACACACACACACACACACACACACACACACACACACACACACACTCACACACATATTTGCGGATTAAGGCTACCGTCGGTTTCATGTCAAGGAAGCCCTAAAGAATTATCAAGCTTAGTACACGAAACATCAATGTTCATCTCTATTTTGGATTAATCGCTTTAATCCAAAATGGAGAACACCGATATTTCAGATGATTAAAAAAAAGCATAGCTTCTGTGACGTCAATACACATACAGACTAACAAAATACACACACATATAATGAATATCATGGCGTGTCAATCAACACAAACACACGCCCGCTATCTGTGACATATACACACACATAGTCTTCGACTCTCTTTAAAAAAAAAAAAAAAAAAAAAAA
>NC_068982.1:34729899-34732402 GCF_001194135.2 Octopus bimaculoides
AGAGAAAAAGAGTGAGAGTGAGTGAAGGGGGTGTTGTCAGGTATACGTACATACATCAATACGTATGCGTACATCTTTTTTGTATGTACGTGTGTGCGTGTGTGTGTGTGTGAGAAAGAGAAAGAGAGAGAGAGAGTGAACTTTTCCAAGTGTAAGAACTTGTCCTGCAGTTTTCCAGGTTTATAATCTTAAGAATGTTATTTCCTTTGCTCGTATTTTTCCATGTAATAGATATTATTAGTAACTATTGCAGAAAATCTTTCTCCTGCTGCTACTAAGGTATACTACAAGCTCATTTTAAAGTGACCCTAGACACGTGGCTTAGTGGTTAGGGTGTTGGACTGGTAATCGCAAGATTATGGTTTCGATTCCTGGACCGGCCATGCATTATGCTTTTGAGCAAAACACTTCATTTCACGTTTGCTCCAGTTCCTTCAGCTGGCAAAAAATGAGTAATTCTGCGATGGACCGGCGTCCCATCCAAGTGAGGAATGTGTACTTCATGGAAAGAGTATATGAGACTCGGGAAATATCTTTATGTTTATACACTGTTAAACAAATTCGAAGATGAAAGATATTTTATTCTTCTTAGCAAATTGTCATTGACTCAGGTGTTAACAATTCGACGAATCATTAAAGAATTAACTCATTGTGTGTAAAGTGCTTCTTTTTTCTTTTTCTATTTTCTTCTGCAGACACAAGGCCTGAAATTTTGGGGGAGGGTGCTAGTCGATTACATCAACCCCAGTATTTGACCGGTACTTGTTCTTATTTTATCGACCTCGAAAGGAGGAAAGGCCAAGTCAACCTTGGCGGAATTTGAACCCAGAAGGTAAAGCCGGAAGAAATACCGCCAATAATTTTGTCGGGTATGGTAACGATCCTGAACAGCTCGCTGCTTATTGAGCCAATAGATAATGTTAGCGGATCCGGAAGGATGATAGCAAAACACAAATCAGAGTTTGAACTAGTGATATAAGGCGTTTAGTTCTATCGTTATCACATCGCTGCTGCGATGTATAACCGAAATTTATACTTGTAATGAATGCATGTGTATAGAAGAGAATATATAAACAAGTTTGTATGTCATGTAATAAATATACGTATAGGTAGCCCACAGACGGTTTAAAGCCTGTATTTAAGAATATATTAAATTTGATGATGTGAATGAGTGAAAACTATGGTAAAACAGGCACACACATACAGGCACAAACGCACGCACATGCGCGCGCACACCCATGTATGTACATATATAGGCGTGCACAGGCATTATATATATATATATATATATATATATATATATATATATACACGTGTGTATGTCTGTATAAATGTATGCATATATACACGTGTATAAGCATACTAGTTATAAATATATCCTATATTCATAAGACCTTATAATGAACATGCTACATAACGCTGAATATATGATTGACCTATATGCATTTTTCTGCATATGTACACGTTATTAGGGAATTTCTATGGGAAAGTGTTATCAAGTTGGTTAATTAGCTAGATATAATTGCAGGAAATTTGGTAATAAACACCAAGAGTGTGTATAAGTGATAAAAGAGTGCGTTTCAGTCTTAAAAATCTCTTTCACACACCACGTTGTCGTGTGTGTTCTATATTTTGTAACTATTTACACAGCTGGCGTTTAAAACGAAAGCACTCCGTGCTTGACTTAAAGTTGGCAACGTCCCTCACATCATAATGAAAGTCGAAAACTCCACCTTCACCATGTCATTGCACTAAATAGAAACCTTAACAGCCTCGGTGGTTTTATATTAAAGAAACAAAAATAAGACTAAAAAAATATAAATAAAAGATGATAGAAATAGTAAAATATTGGTTTCAAATATTGGCACATGGCCAACAATTTCAATTGGATGCGTTATTCAGTTACATCGACCTCAGTACTTGACTGGTACTTTGTTTTATCAACCCTGAAAGGATGAAAGGTAGAAATCATCAACAGTGGTATTTGAACTCAGAACGTAAAGTGCCAGAAGAAATGTCTGAGAATTTAGGCCAAGATGCTAACGATTAAAGCAACTCGCTGCCTTGGAAATTGTAAAAATATTCTTTTCTATTCTAGGCACAAGGCCGAAATTCTGGGGGAGGTGGGGTAGTCGATTAGATCGACCCCAATACGCAACTGGAACTTAATTTATCGACTCCAAAAGGATGAAAGGCAAAGTGGACCTCGCCGAATTTCAACTCAGAACGTAAAGACAGACGAAATAAGCATTTCGCCCGGCGTGCTAACGTTTCTTATTTCTTTATTGCCTACAAGGGGCTAAAGATAGAGGGGACAAACAAGGACAGACAAAGGGATTAAGTCGATTACATTGACCCCAGTGCGTAGCTGATACTTAATTTATCGACCCCGAAAGGATGAAAGGCAAAGTCGACCTCGGCGAAATTTGAACTCAGAACGTAACAGCAGACGAAATACCTATTTCGTTATTGCCCACAAGGAGCTAAACATAGAGGGAACAAA
>NC_068982.1:34732412-34736568 GCF_001194135.2 Octopus bimaculoides
AAAGGATGAAAGGCAAAGTGGACCTCGCCGAATTTCAACTCAGAACGTAAAGTGCCAGAAGAAATGTCTGAGAATTTAGGCCAAGATGCTAACGATTAAAGCAACTCGCTGCCTTGGAAATTGTAAAAATATTAATTGTATTCGTGGCCTAGTGTTTAAGATGTTCGATTGATGACCGTAAATTTGTGAGTTCAGTTTCTGAACAATGTGTTACGTTGTCGTCTTTGAGTAAGACACTTAATGTCACATTCTTCGAGACTACACAGCTGTAAAGAGTACTAACAGGGTACTGACGCAGACTTCCCACCCCTTCGGCTGTCACATGCTGGATGTTTTGTTGGATTAACGGTGAAAGAATCGAGAGGGTATCTATATCGGCAGGTACATAAAACAATTAACGAAAGCATGGTACATGCTACTAGGTCATACGGAGTTATTTCGGAAGGTGCTTACATCTAACATACGAAATCCGCTTAGCTATGTCATCGATAATCCTTTCTACTATAAGCACAATGCCAGAAAGTTCGGGGTAGGGGGTTAGTCGATTACATTAACACCAGTACTCAACCTGTACTTATTTACTCCAAAAGCTGAAAGTCAAAGTCGACCGTGGCGGCATTTGAGCTCAGAACATAAAGATGAACGAAATGCCGCTAAGTATCTTGGCTGACGTGCTAATGATTCTGTCATCTCGCTGTTTTTATATTATCAATAATCGTGATTTCTCACACTGCAGAAGGAAATCACATACCATAAATGGTAAGTTGTAGTAAAGTGCCTTCTCAGAACGGTACTACCTTCGTCAGTGAAAAATTTCCTGACAGAAAAATGAAGTAGCTTCATTTTTCTGTTAGGAAATTTTTATTCTTTATTCTTTTTATTCTTTATTGTACCCTCAACACGGTATTTCCCCTTAGATTCCTCTCCATCAGTCTGTCTGTCTGTCTGTCGCCCCCTCTCTGTCTCTCAGACATTTTATTGAGTGGGATGTATACATTGAATTTATTATCGAAATCAATTAAAAGCCGGTAGCTGGCAGAATTATTAGAACTCCGGAAAGGATGCTTTGCACTATATCTTCCGACTTATTATATTCTGAGTTCAGATTCCGCCGAGGTACACTTTACTTTTCATCCTTTCGGAGTCAATAAAATAAGTACCAGTTGAGACCTGGGGTCAACGTAACTGACTTACTCCCTTCACCGAACTTGCTGGTCTTGTGGCAAAATTTGAAACTATTATTATCATTAAAAATCTGATGGTGGTGAACGGTTAGAATCATTAGTGCATCGAACAAAAGTTCTTTGAAGTATTTCTTTCTACTCTGAATTAAAATTCTACCAAGATTGACTTTACCGTTTATCGTTTTGGAGTCGATATAATATATAGCAGCTGAGTTTTAAGGTCGATATAATCAACTCCGTTCCTTCCCCAAAGCTGCTGACTTGGTGCTAAAATTTGAAACCAGAGCTGGCAGAATGGTCGCTTGTTTCTCTAGGATTGGTCAAATTGATGTAGCCCCCTCTGCTGAGAATCCAATGAGATTCGAAAATCAATTAAGATCGTTCATCATTTAACAGATTGTATTGTTAAAATACCATCACGTGTGGCAAGTGAGTTATCAGCCATACAGACAAATTAATAAGATATATACACATACAAATAGCACACCGGGTAAAATGCTTAGCGGTATTTTGTCCGTCTTTATGTACTTAGTTCAAATTCCACCGAGATCGACTTTGCCTTTTATCCTTTCGGGAGTCTATAAACTAAGTACCAGTTGCGTACTGGTGTCGATCTAATTGACTGCTCCCACCCCGCAAAAAATTCGAGCCTTGTGCCTAGAATAGAAAAGAATCGTTAGCATGCCGGGTAAAATGCGTAGCGGTATTTCGTCCATCTTTATGTTTTGAGTTAAAATTCCGCCGAGGTCGACTTTGCTTTATCATCCTTTCGGAGTCGATAAAATAAGAACTAGTCAACTAATTACTATAGTCGATGTAATCGACTTGTTCCTTCCTCTTAAAACAGCTGGCCTTGTGTCAAAATTAGAAAGAGTTGCCTAAATCAATAAAGCGTCTTATTCTCGCCATTCTGCATTTGATGAAGATTTATTTATTTATTTATTTATTTATTATTTATATGAGTTTTTGCGAAATCAGGTCATGTTCGAAAGTGTCTCCATAGACCAATTACATATAGCAACGTTCATCATAGATACTGCAGTAGGCCACACATTAGAATGACGTTTACCACATACACTCGAGTAGACTACACATTTCAGTGACGTGCACCACAGACATCGCCGGAGACTGCACATTATTACCATGATGTACAGTGCAAATATTGTAGCAGACTATTTGCTACAATAACATCTCATTTTCTTATATCTTTTTTTTTTATTTCTTTCGTAGTTGTTTTGTCTTCTTTTTATTTTTAACTTTGTCTTCATCTGGTGCCTTTTTAATGATGAGCAGTGACCTTAGCGTGTGTAAATAAACTCTGTGAAAAATGATGTGTGAGGTAATGATGGGTGGGTGGGTGGTGGGTTTGTGTTTCACTAAACTGGATTTTGTGATTAGTGGAAACACTTGCAGATGTTGTTCTGGGAGTGGGGACGGAGTGGTGGTGGTGATGGTGTGGTGGCGGTGGTGTGGTGGCGGTGGTGTGGTGGCGGTGGTGATAGTGGTGGTGGTAGTGGTGGTTCTGTATTGAGGAGGAAAAAATTGCACATGCTGCTTTTTGAAGGACCTGCGAATAGAGAAATAAAGAGAGAGAGAGAGAGAGAGAGAGAGAGAGAGAGAGAGAGAGAGAGGGGAGGAGAGAGATTAGGTGGTGATGGAGAAAGAAAAAGCGAAAAAGCGAAACAAAACGACAATATCAGACAGAGAGAGAGGCAGACATATATAAATAGATAAAGAAAAAGAGAGAGAAAGGTGGGGTAGAGAATGGGTAGGGAGGTAGAGGGAAGAAGGGGGAGCAAGAGGGAGAGAGAGACAGTAGGGGTTAGCAGGTAATTGTGACTGGTAATTGAGCAAATAGGTTTTGCGAGATGAGTGTGATTAAACCCTGGAATAAATACTTTCTAATTAAATAAATAAATGAATAAATAAACAAATGTGTGTTGTCACTTATTTGTGACATCAAGTTACTCTTATCCAGCTACTTACAAGCATGCTAATGAAGGCAGTTTTAGCATAAAGTTCAGTTAATCTGGTTTTGATATTCGTTTCGCTATTGTGAATAAGCGCTTGTGTCGAAATAATTCTGCACACTGCTGTCCACTGAAAGGCTAGATCAGGCCAGCAGAGGAACAACCTCCGTTGACGCGATCAAACCTGCTAGAAATAGCAGCAAAAACCCTCTCTCAATGCACAAGGTGGCGAATTGGCTGAATCTTTATTACATCGACCAGAATATTTCGCGGTTTTTGTTCCGACACTCTGTGCACTGAGTTCAAATTTCACCGTGGCCAACTTTGCATTTCGTCCTTTCGGGATGGACAAACTGAAGTACTAATCCAAGATGGTGGATTGATGGAACCGCAAGAATGTTGGATGAGATGCCTTGCTGTACTTGTTCCAGCTCTTTGCGTTCTGAGTTCAAATTCCACCATAGTCTTTTTTGGATAGGAGACTTAAATCGGCATCTTGAATACCTTAAACGGAGTTCACTCTGTTGCATCTTATTCCGGTTTGAGGGTGCCTTTCTCCTTTCATACGGAAGGGCACCCTTCACACATTCCTCCCTTTCTCCCACCAATCTTTGAGGACCTTTAATGGGTCATGGACACTGTCTTTCCTCTAAAAGGTAATAAAAATATGTAAGGACGTTGGGTGATGACAATGGCTGGGATACCTATAATTATAAGACTACTGGATCATGATGATACTACTACTGTTGTTTAACCCAAGGCCAATTCCAATCCAAATGACCAATAATAAAAGGCGTTCCAGTCATGATTATCACGTTATATTTTATTCGAGATGTACACTATCCAATATATTATTTCTTTTTTTTTTTTAAAGAAGATAATGTGTGATTTGGTGAACAGGATTTGTTTGTTTTTCTAGCAGGATGAACAAACACTTAAAGGATGCTCCTTATCTCAAGTCCCTTCGTGCTGTTGATTAAATACTTTTGTCTATACCAGAAC
>NC_068982.1:34736578-34740110 GCF_001194135.2 Octopus bimaculoides
TTCCCGTCAAAGTGATACTGGGGTACAAATATACCAAGCCCAATATACCCTTCATAACTACCCGTCTGATAAAGATACACCAGGCACATGCATCACAACTATACGTGTGTGACATGGTGATTTCATGTCAAGATAAAAAGCGTATGACTTTGCAGGTGGGGCTCAGAATTTTCTTCAAGCCAAGTAGCCAATCTCGCTAAAAAGGTCTATGAATAAGGGTTGTTTAAGGATATTGGACGAAACACCCATGTTTCCAGAGGTGAATTATTCAAATCCCAAAGAATTCCTCTCATCTCATGACTATGATGCTCCTCCACTACTTCTGTACGTGATCAGAGATGCACATGTTATCAGATACCAAGGGATATGCTCCACTAATTAAGATCAAACTGTCAAGCAAATCTGTAGTATTAAGCAGAATATTTGCTGTAGCCAATCTTTTATACCAAGACAAAACATATACATGATAACACTAACAATCAGTTAAGATGAGGAGCCATGAGAGTCAGTGCCTGGTATTGCATCAGGGCATTATTATTATTATTATTATTATTATTATTATTATTATTATTATTATTGTTATTATTATTATTATTAGGGCGGCGAGCTGGCATAGCGGTATTTCGCCCGTCGCTACGTTCTGTGTCCAAATTCCGCCGAGGTAGACTTTGCCTTTCATCCTTTCGGGGTCGATAAATTAAGTACCAGTGAAACACTGGGGTTGATGTAATCGACTAGCCCCCTCCCACCAAATTTCAGGTCTTGTGCCTATAGTAGAAAAGATTATTATTCCTATTAAAGCGGCGAGCTGGCAGACTCGTTAGCGCGCTGGACGAAATGCTTAGCGGTGTTTCGTCCATCTTTACGCTCTGAGTTCAAATTCTGCCGAAGTCGACTTTGTCCTCCACCCTTTTGGGGTTGATAAATTAAGTACCTATGAAACACTGGGGTCGATGTAATCGACTAGTCTCCTCCTCCTGAATTTTAGGTCTTGTGTCTTTAGTAGAAAGGCTTATTATTATCATTATTACTATTACCGTTTAGTGAATAAGAAAAAAGTGACGTCTATGAACCCCTTCGTGTTGCTTTTTTAGGGCCTTCTCAAACCGGAGACCTCTCTCGAATATTTATTACAGAGCGAACTCTGTTAAGGGTACCCGAGGATTAGGTAGAAGTGTTAAACCAGGTAACGGGGAGAATGCACTGCAGAAATGACCATACGGTGGTCTGTAATGAAATGAAAAACTGGTAAATGCTTTGAAGTTCTGGTCTTCTCATCGGTTGCAAAATACAAATTTTTGGAGTTTATCCTCGGGGACGTATCACATCTGATACTATCTCCAGGTTTTGTTTTTCTTAGCCTCAAGCCTTTTCCTTCGCACTGTCGCTTTCAACACCTTAAATTTGAGGTGTTGAAAATAGAATTCCTAGAAAATACCCGTTTGAACCTCTTAAGCGAATTTATGATGAACGTTCTCCTTCCGGTAAAAGCCGATCAGTAACATCTCTATATCTAAGAGAGTCTGATAAGCAGTTTTTGGTCGTAATCACAGTGATGCAACAAACCCACGGCAACATCGTCTTTTTGTTTCAATTGAAGTCATACACCAACATTTCGTTTTTTTTAATGATACATTTCAGAATGTTCTGTCTTCAACCAGGGGAGGACGCAAGGATGGACCTGAGGAGCACGTGTCCGCTTCAAGAAAAGAAGTGCGCTTTTCTAACTAATTTTATTATACCCTTTTCTCCTGGAATTCTATTCCCTTCTGACTTTGTGCCATCACCTTTCAAAAATTCCTGTCAACATTCTAACAATTAAACAGCTGCTAACTGACTGTCACCCAGTTCTGTTTTTTATTCATCCGTCACAAATTTTGCTGCAACACAATACATCAGTGTTATTTTCAAAACCATGTGGCCCGAACTGTTACAGATGCCTACATTATTTGGAAATTTCACGGATCACAGAACACATATTTGTAATGTGATCATCGACCTTTGTCTTGCAAAGTTGTCTGGTCGTAGAATTATCTTCAGTGGATGTTCCTCTAGACTAGAAATACTGGCAGTACTGTGGATATTACGTAGAGCTGAAAGAATCCTCCCCGTAGACTAGTTGTCATATTAGAATCTTTTCCGATTTGAAACAAATTCACACAAACATATTGCTCTTCGAAATCCTGTTGCTCATCTTGTAACGTTGATCTACTAGAAATGGATCATTTCTAATTTTTGTAATCAGTGAATGTGTTTCACTAGAAATATATATATTTACAAGAGCTTGACAGGCATCTTCAGCCAGCTAGTCATGCTACTTCAGGCTGATGACGAGCAAAAACTCAGAAACATGTCCATGAATGCAGGCTAGGCTGGGTGGAGGTGCTTCTCTCCCCCTTGTAAACATAAGGACACAGGAAATGTGTCAAGGCCGACAGGAAGCGGTGCAGCTTCCTAGGGCTAAATAGCAGAAATAAATTCATATTTTAAAATTGTATTTTTTTGTTCTTCCATTTACAGGCTGTATTTGCGTATATACGTTTTGTATCTTAGGAGGGTCATTTTGCCAATAATAACCCCCACACTGACTATGTTTCATTTCTTTATATTCTTATTTGTCAACTAGTTAAATAATTAATCGATTGACGAATTGATTGTTTTAGTAATCATTCGATTAATCAGATCAAACAGCTGGCTTCTCAAAGCCCTTTTGCTGCCGTCCGTGCACTCATCATTGACGATCTCACGTTACTGGCACGTCATATATATATATATATATATATATATATATATATATATATGACGTGCCAGTGTATGTGTGTGTGTGTGTATGTGTGTATTTCTGTGCATGCATGCATGTATATCTATCTATCTATCTATCTATCTATCTATCTATCTATCTATCTATCTATCTATCTATCTATCTATCTATTTCCCGACCTCTCTCTATATAGCTATATATGTGTGTGGTGCGTGCGTGTTTGTGTGAGCACAAGTAGGCGTATGTTTGTCCGCCTTTCAATACAAATTGAAAAAAAATAATACAGCAAAAACAGCTTGGCAGAATGACTTCTTTAAAATACAACAATACTAACACACTTTCTGTGTAGAGGTTTGTGTGTGTATTGTGAATGTGAGTGTGTGTGCACGTGACTGAATTTGTCTTCATGTCACTTTGTTTCCATTATAACTCTACTAAATCAAATATATGACAGTAAAGTCATCTGCATCATACGTTTCAGGTGTTGTGATCTACGCCGTGTTCTTTCTAAGCGTTTATTGCTCTATTTACTATGCGACCAGTTAACTTATGAGCAAATGTTGTGGCATGATATGCTATTGCTACATATATATTCTTTTATTGTTTTAGGCATTTGACTGTGGCCATACTGGAACACGACCGTAAAGATCTAACTATCTATCTATCTATCTATCTATCTATCTATCTATCTATCTATCTATCTATCTATCTATCTATCTATCTATATATCTATCGATATCTGTATATATACATATATATATACATACATGT
>NC_068982.1:34740236-34741332 GCF_001194135.2 Octopus bimaculoides
AAAAAAAAAACAAGGACAGGTCATTCGGAGTTTTCTTTCCTCGGTCGAGTTCCAGATTATCTTTGCAATTTCGGCTGATTATCCTCGAGATTGCTCCAATCTGCCCAGCCCCAAGGAAAAACTAAGCTAAGAGCATTAGATTCCTTGGAAGAAAGCAACGAATGTATACGAAAAGCAGGACGGAAAAAAACGGAGAATGTTACACAAATACAAATAACAGGACATAACAACAAGTGTCTTTCGACTAAGGACGAATTAAATTAAGCTGGCGTGTATGGAAGTAAAGCCTTACGGCAAGGGTACAACATTTCACGGGCACAAGGAGGAATATAGATGTTGCACGGACAGCGGCTGAACCAAGAAAGAAAGGTCAGGCTTGGTCAGTAAGGTCAGAATTAGGTCCCATTATGCAGCACCTTTGGCTAGCAAATATTATTATAACCCCTGGCCGACCAGTGCCTGGCGAGGGAATTTGGTAGACAGAAACTGTGTGGAAACCCGTCGTTTATATATATATGTGAGTGTGTGCGTATTCTATCGGCAAAATCGACCGATAGAATAAGTACTTGGCTTACAAAGAATAAGTACTGGAGTCGATTTGCTCAACTAAAGGCGGTGCTCCAGCATGGCCGCAGTCAAAAGACTGAAACAAGTAAAAGTGTAAAAGAATGTCTATGTATGTATGTGCATGTGCGTGTGTGCGCGTGCGTATGTGTCTGCTGTGTCTGTGTATGTATGTGCGTGAGTGTGTGAGTGTGTGTGCATGCGTGCGTGTCTGAGTGCGTTTGTGTTTATGCATGTATGTAAAACTTAGATACGGTCAGCCATTTTCAGCTCAGGCTATGTTGAACTTAATAGCCATATTTCCTCTTTTGGTAAGCAAACTACTCCTGCGCCTGAAGGTGATGTTTCTTAACTCATATTTTGGGACACCATTACCGACTGAAGTAGGGAGTTGCTTTATCTAGATACCATTTAAATGTTGTAGAATAATTTTCTTTATTGATTTCGTTTTGTTTAATAGTTGGATAAACATTACATCTCTACAGACAAATATTAGTTTTAAATTTTGACACAAGGCCAGCCTGTTCGGAGG
>NC_068982.1:34742380-34744540 GCF_001194135.2 Octopus bimaculoides
GTAGAAGAGGAAGAAGAAGCAGAAGCAGAACAACAATAACAACAACAACAACAAAACTAAATTTAAATGCTTTTCAACAGCTGTAATCTCCTCTCTTCGGCCAAGCAACTTAGTTTAGTAGTTAGATCGCTGCTGTCCTTTTAATATGAAAAAAGCATACGCTCGCGCAAATAAGTGGAAAACGTTGTTGTTGTTGTTGTTGTTGTTGTTGTTGTTGTTGTTGGTGGTGGTGGTGGTGGTTGAGTTGGTAGTGTTGGCAATGAGAAGTAGGACTATCTAATATGGTTCTTGCCCTCAGTCTCGTCGTCTTGCCCAATGCCCAGTACCCAATGCTCCCCTCCTCCGTCATTCGGTCAGCTTCTGTCCAAATCGTTTCCAATTAGCATCGCACATGTAGTTAATTCCTTCTCACTTCACTACCGAATCCACCATAACGACGACGACGACGACGACCACCACCACCACCACTACCACTAAAACACCCCCAACCAACATTACCCCACCATCATCACCACTACCACCATAACTACTACTACTACTACTACTACTACTACTACTACTACTACTACTACTACTACTACTACTACTATCATCCCACCGTTGCTACTACTTTCATTTTGTTCATTCGTTATTGTTTCTGATTATTCTTTCAACGATTATTTCTTCAATTTCTGTTTTAAGTTCCCCCACCCCCGCTTCATTCTTTTGCAGCCTCTGTTCTTTTCTAGCCTTTTTTCAAAAACAACTTTTTCCGCTACACCACTCTCCCGCACTCTGTCACTGCACACACACACAGGCACGCGCGCGCGCGCCAGCGTCTTTCTTTCGCTCTAAAATCCAACGCGGTCGCCTTGGCTGTGTAGTAAAAAGTTTGCTTCCATGTCACATGAGTCCGGGCTTAGTACTACTGCGCAGAAACTTGGACAAGTGTCTTCTATTACCCCAGGCCCACCAAAGCCAAAGTAGCTTCGGTAGATTTGGTAGACGGAAACTGAAAGAAGTCCCTTCAATATATATATATTTATATTGGGTCATCCCATAAATAATGCGATTTTTCCAATTGCATGAAAAGTCGGAGGAGGACGGGATAAATTACCTGCATCAACTTGCTATAAAAACAGGTAGTAATTCTACCTTGTACTTATTCTTAGTGCAAGTTTTGAAGAGTACAGCTCGATGTTAACGGTTATTTTTTCAAAGCTATAATGGAAGTGACAAAGGAATATATTCGGCATATTTTGTTTAATAAAGGCAACAGCGCAACGGAAAGTGCGAGGAATCTTAATGCAGTGTATGGGGATGGGACAATAAGCGTAAACCAGTGTCAACGGTGGTTCCAGAAATTCCGAACCGGAAACTACGGCTAGAAGACAAGCCCCGTCCTGGAAGATCTTTAAATCTCCACGAGGACGTCCTGCAAACCCTGGTGGAACAAAATTCCATCGTAACTGTTGAGGAACTGGCAGAGAAACTTAGATTTGGTCATTCATCTGTTCATCGACACCTGCGCTAGAAGAAAAACAACCATCTTTGGTTTCAAGACGAAAGGTGTTCTTCCATCAGAATAATGCTCGGCCACATACAGGATGACACTCCAAAGGCTGGAGCAGTTTAAATGGGAAACGATGCCTCACCCACAATATTCACCGGACATTGCTCCATCTGATTATCATTTATTCCGCGGTCTTCAAAATCATTTGAACGGAAAAAAATATGAATTCTGTAGACGAGATCAAAATAGTACTGGAGGTGTATTTTTCGTCACAGACAAGTGAATTTTGGAAGAGGGGCCTTGCAAGTCTACCTAGATGGATGGAACAACATTGTAGAAAATGAAGGAGAGTATATTTTAGATTAAAAAAGTACTTTGTTTATCTTAATTTTGAAAAATAAAAGAAGTATAAACAAATCCGCATTATTTATGGGATGACCCAATCTATACATATATAAAACAAACTTATTTTATTCCACACGGGTAGAAATTTAGGAAAAATAGAAGTTGAAAATGCACTAAGAATAATTATAAGAGTTTTTATTAATATATTTACAGCTTTAACCGGCTTCACAGTTTACACTGATTTTCAAAACGTTGAAACAGAAAGACGTGACTTATGTCGCAGCTGTCTTGCTTCTGACTAGTGTTTGAAGCTCGCCCTATTT
>NC_068982.1:34744655-34748537 GCF_001194135.2 Octopus bimaculoides
TACGTCCGTGTGTTAGAATCAAGTGTCACCAAACATCGTCACTTGATACTAACACACGGACGTAGCGGGAAACCTACAAAAATTTCTTGGATCAGTCATGTGATTATCCTCTACTATTCAAATCGATTCGTGTGTGTGTGTGTGTGTGTGTGTGTGTGTGTGAGTGTACTAAAACGAACGTTCTCAATACCTTCTGCCTGATTCGGACGTGAATAAGCCGGTCGCTGTTGTTTATCGTCATTGGAGAACATCTCCCTTCAGATGACGTGTGTTCATAACACACGCGATTCGTTGATGTAAGTGGACTTTAGGACAGCGTGATGTTTTGACTTCATTATGTGTCTCTTCAGTCAAGGCTACTCCCGGATCAAGGAACCTAGCTAAAGCACTGCCTTTAGAAACAATGAATCAAATTATTTGCTGGTGTGTTGATATTAGGTAATTGATCATAATTCAAGAGGTGCACGCAGTACAGCAAGAGTCAAAATAATAGCATTTTTTTTCATTCTCAATAAAGACTATAGTAGTTCCGACACCTCAGGTGAAATTGCATGCCTTAAGGATGTCAACAGTCATTGGGTAGGGTTATTAAGTGACAGATGTAGTAGAGATGGAGTTATAAACGCATATAAGAATATGACTACATTTCTACTATTGCACTCTAATAAGTTATCCGTCCGTTCACAACTCAAACTTAACGTTTATGAATAGCTTCATACAGAATGTACAAAATTATAATTCAATACGCACTTTTTTATTTTCTTTCATGAGAACATATTTATTAAATCAACACACCTTACTATCAGAATTTATCTTCTCAAGACCCAAAACATATATCTCCTAACAGTAAATCAATATTTGATAAGATAGCACGTTACTATATTCTAAACAAATCAATGGTAGCCATTTTAATTTTTTACATTATTATCCCCAGCATCAAGTCTATTCTACAACATAATTTCGCTTTGGTCTTCTCAACATTAATTTCTCTAATATATACTCACAGTAATGTTATTATACACCCTAAATGTTATTATCTTATAACATCATAATAAAATTTAACATTTATGTATTTGTTTTGCAAGATGCCTGATGTGAAATCGTGTGTTGAAACAGATATTGTTATACTTGAGGATGGTCATATGTTGCCAATTAACTGGCAACATATGACCATCCCCACGCATAACAAAATTTAGCATTATTCTTCAGAAAGTCCTGCCATAGTTAACTAATTTTATCTTACTTTATATGACCTACTCTAAATCATTGCTCCCGCTCTGTACGTTCTGAGTTCAAAGTCTGCCGAGGTTGATTATTGCCTTTCATTTTTTGGGGGTTGATAAAATAAAGTACAACTTGCCCCTCTTCTTGAATTATTGGCCTTATGTCAAAA
Organism: Octopus bimaculoides; assembly: GCF_001194135.2. NCBI lineage: Eukaryota > Metazoa > Mollusca > Cephalopoda > Octopoda > Octopodidae > Octopus > Octopus bimaculoides. The sequence goes on from NC_068982.1 coordinate 34,746,049, forward strand.
TTTGAAACCATTATTCATTTATTATTACTTCTTTATCTTCTTTTTATTACTATTACTTATTTTCTCAACCTCCTCCTCCTTTATCACAGTTACTTCTTTTAAGTTTAATTTATTTTCCCCTCAAAATCATTCCATGCATATTTTCATAGCTCTGAATTCTATAATAGTTTCATACATGTTTTAATAGCCTATAAGCTATATCATTTCTTTACTTTTCGTACTGGACTCTTAAATTAATCAACTCTCAGAACTATAGGCTATATTTTATAATTATTTCTATTTAATAAGTTAAATTTAGTTTCTCTATAAATATCACTTTTAGTTTATCGGTACCTTTATTTACTTTAGTAATTTTTACGCAGAGAGTGCTATTGTCAGCCTATCTCAACGAAAGAAATTTTTTAATTCGATAATCTCATTGCATTGCATTTTCTATTCATTACATATTGATATATACTCATTTAATTTGTTTTATATCTTAATTCTTGCATTTAATACACTATAATTCGTACGTATACATTTACTTATTACGTTTAAAGGATACCTTAAACTCCCTTTGCTAACCATAAATCTCTAAACAGTAGCAAATAGCTTTACATTTATAATTTCCTAAACTCATTTCTACTATTTTCCAATAATTCATACATATAACTACTCTAATTTTATAACATTCTAAATGCTTTGTCGTATGACACTGTTTTTCCTTTCTTTTTTTCCATTGTAAACATTAACACAAGGGTCGTAACTACAATTCCATTTATAGACTCCCTTATTTCTCAGAGTTACTTTCCAATAGTTCACACATACGTCTTTTTCAATCTCATAACAATAGCCGTCCAAGACAAGTAAGTAAAGGCCAAACACAGGTTCTATGAGATATCCTTGGAGCATGCGATTTTCTTTCCTTACTCAATAAATAAAGTATAGATTTTATTCAACAACTCGTTCAGCTTTATTTCTTTGATATAATTTAGTTACACAGAGGTTTTGCAGAGAACGATTATGTATATCACTGTTCTCTCATCATTAATTCATTTTAATATCTATTCTTAAATAAAATATATACATATTGCTGTAGGTACAGCTGTGTGGTTAAGAATCTCTCTTTGCGAACACGCGATTTCGGGTTCAGTCCCACTGCACGGCTCCTTGGGCAATATCTATTCTTATATAAAATATATACATATTGCTGCAGGGACAGCTGTGTGGTTAAGAATCTCTCTTTGCGAACACGCGATTTAGAGTTCAGTCCCACTGCACGGCTCCTTGGGCAATATCTATTCTTATATAAAATATATACATATTGCTGCAGGGACAGCTGTGTGGTTAAGAAGCTCTCTTTGCGAACGTGCGATTTCGGGTTCAGTCCCACCGCACGGCTCCTTGAGCAAGTGTCTTCAACTATAGCTCCGGATCGACCAATACCTTGTGAGTGAATATACTAGACGAAAACTGTGTGGAAGCCCGTCGTGTGTATGTGTGTGTGTGTGTCAATTTGCGTTTGACCTTCCTTCTATCACTTGACAACCGGTGTTGGTGTGTTTATTTAACTTAACGGTTTGACAAAATGAGACCGATAGAATGAGCACCAGGTTTTAAAAATAAGTACTGGGGTCAATTTGTTCGACTAAACATATTAAGGCCGTGCCCCAGCATGACCGAAGTCCAAAAACTGAAGCTAGTAAAAGATAAAACAAGAAGATGTTTGTAATTTTTAATCAGAACTTAATACATGCACATACACACACTCACACACAAACACACAAACACATACACACACACACACAAACACATATACATACACACAGACGTACGCACAAACACACACTTACACACCTACACAAACACACACACATACACACACTTACAGACATACGCGCACACACAAACACACACACCTACACAAACACACACACAAACACACACACCTGCACAAACACACACACATACACACATACACACACAAGAGGAGGAACTCCCCGCATCCTATTGAGTACTTTCTGCTATGACAAAAAATATCGGAAACTTGATTCCAGTTGGTGGTTCTTCTGCTCGATCGAGGGACTCGCGTCGAACAAAATGCCTTGTGGTATTTGCTTGCAGCTATTTGCGTTCTCATTTTAAATTTCCTCCTCCTACCCTTCCAAAAACCTTGCCTTTCATCACCTCGAGGTCGATAACATAAAGCACCAGTCAGGTATTAAGATCGATATAATTGGGCACCTTTCCCGAATTTGAAGTGTTGTATCTCTGTGAGACACACAAATACTCACACACACACACACACACACAGACACACACACACACAAACACGCACACGCACACACATACACAAATACTCTCACACACACACACACACACACACACACACACACGCATACGTTCATAAAGTTTTCATCATTTCCTTTCTTCCTGTCAGATTTATTTTATTTTTTTTCTCTTCAGCAATCTCCATTTATCTCTCTTTCCTTTCGCTCGTTCAATTATCA
>NC_068982.1:34750031-34751026 GCF_001194135.2 Octopus bimaculoides
ATCTATCTATCTATCTATCTATCTATCTATCTATCTATCTATCTATCTATCTATCTATCTTACACGTTCACTCTGTCTTTCTCTGTCTCCCAGTGTCTTTCTGTCTCTTTTTCAGTCTGTCTGTCTGTCTCTCTCTTTACCTACTTACCTACCTACCTACAGACACATACGCATACATTCACACACGCATCTATCAGTCATCTGTCTTTTGAGTTGCAGTTTCGTCACACCGTTAGAAACGAACAATAAGGGGCAGAGATTAAGCTTTAGCTTAGCTAAGTAGCAATGGCCGCCATATACAACAACATACATAAATTTGCTGTCATTGTCCATTAACTTTGTTGTTTCTTGAGGATTGCTTTGTTATTTAGTTTATTGATACGGCTTGCTCATTGCTGTCGTTTATTTCATCATTTACTATGACTGCAACCATTGTTCTCTTTTTTCCTATTATCATATTCATTCAGTTATTTTCTTTAAACTAGGGCTTCTCAACCACTTTTTATCTATGGACGCTTTCGATTACTATTTTATGCTGGTGGGTCTCCATAACCATTCAATGTTTAAAAACTAGTTTTATAGAAACTTCTTTCAAATGTCTTATTTTGTTATTCACACATTGACTTGTGTAGAGTGAACCATGTAAAATGTTAGAGAAAGAAATCTATCTGCTTCTGGCAATACATACCAATACATACATCGAAAGCAAAATTTTTTCAGGGTCCCTTAAAATACCATTGTGGATCCCTAAAAGTCTTATATGGATCCTCGGGGTCCATATGGACCCCAGTTGAGAACGACTACTTTAAACGATTCAGCCATGCGGCTGCGGTTAATTATTTTTAACGTCCTGTACCCGGATATGCATCTATATATACATGTAGATGTAGGTATGTACATATATGTATGTATACATGCTCATATATCATTTGTATTATTATTATTATTATTATTATTATTATTATATATATATATATATATATATATATATATAT
>NC_068982.1:34752701-34755157 GCF_001194135.2 Octopus bimaculoides
AATCGATTTAAATTTCTTTTCTATTTGAAAATTGGTTATGAAACACGTGTAATCTTTTTATTATATTTATCTTATGATATTTACTTTACTTTATATTATACTCATTTATTGTACTTTTAATTATTAATTTTTCTATATGTGATAGTGGATTTTCATCGATGAGTTCTTGAAAATTGGTTATTTTCCCTAAAACTATATATTTTATATATACTTTATCTATAAGGCTCAATTTGATTTTAATTTTTATAAATTGATTTTAATTGAGTTTTTTACCTGTAATTTTGGATTTTGTCCCTAATATTATTATATATATATATATCACTTATAAAGGTGTTATAAGGTATTATGTAGCAGACGAATAAGTGTCTCACACAACCTATCGACAAACCTACTGCTTATCTGCCACGCTGATATCTAGAGCTTTTATTCTTATTAACCAGATTATATCAACAAATGTTACTTAACAGTTATTTTATTTATACATTATACAGTAATTCAGTAATTTACAGTTTTTCAGATAATGCCACACAGAAGTATGGCTCAGTAGTTTATGACTTTCTAAGATCATGCTTCGTTCACATCTACCAGCTTAACTAATTTAAATTGACAGCCGTTGCTTAATAGCTACTTCGTTGCATACTAAGGTTTAAGTCACATCTGTTATATAGCTATTTCCCCAGCTATGATGAAGAAGTATTTCTGTGTTGGAAATATATTAGATCAATAATTGCACGTGTGAGCTCTCTCAGTGTTGTGTTGAACTCCTGCACAGAACAGTCAGCCACCACCTTCAAACAGGAGTCGTAAATATATGCTGAGTGTTAAGAACTTATCCAAAAAAAAAAAAAAAAAAAAAAAAAAAAAAAAAAAAAAAAAGCTTGCCATACACATTTATATGGCTTGCATCATGAGTGTTCGTTCTCTTGTCTGGTAGCGAAACCTCTACACTAAGGAGCAGAAGAACGAAAGCATAATGTTTCGCATTTTCGCTATGTAGGATTAATTCCAGGATTTTACATAGTAAACACTACATGCCTAACACTTTTACAACTACTTTAAGATTTGTCACGTGAATGGCGGATGGTCTGTTATACTTATATCATAGAAAGAGGTTGTATCAGTCACATGCATTCAATCTTTAAAGTTTTCTGAAGATTCACTTAATTCATTTCGAAAAATTTCATGACAACTGGAACGAGAGACCGCTGGCAGGACGAACGAAGATTTTTATCTGAATAAATAGCATTATTTCACGAATCTGATGAGGACTATTGTGAGAAACTGACTGGGTCATGATGAGATTAAACTAGAGTGACATCTTTAGCTGAGAATTCTAACATTTTTCTTAGTTTTCACCAGCATCTGCTGTTTGACAGCTGGCTCCTTATCTCTAGACATCTGAATAAGTTTATTGTCTTTTAGACTCAGTTACTGAGATACCTGTAGCTTAGAAGTTGTCATCATTAGATAGTCATTATATATAACGTTCAAACTTCCATGGCATTTATATACTATACTGACTGATAGCACACAGTCTTAGAACACTCTTAAGGACAATGTTCCCACCATTTAAGCAGTTTTAAATGCCCAAATATATTTCCTATTTTTCTTCTTACTTACGTTTGGAGGAAAGAGCAGCACCTTTGTCCTTTAGAGGTCTTCCAAGACCGATGAGATTGGGCACCTTTATAAATCAACATTACAGGAAAAATATGAAGCGGAAGTGAATTCTAGAGAGCGGGATGGTTGTGATCCGTAAAAATAGTCAAAAGTCAAAAGTTACATAAATTTTATCTCCAAGGAATGTAACTGCAAATATATAGAGATTTTATGAAATTATGATTTTAAAGAAATATAAAAAATATAGGTACTCTTTAAAGAAATCCGATTAAAATTAAAATTCCAAAATCCTGACTTTACAAATAATAATACCTTAAGGCTCGATAACATTTCATTTATGAATTATTCAACTATTTATAATTTTTTCTCACATTAAGGCGATGTTTATATTGTACATTGATATAAATATAGAAAAAAGAAAAAAGATAAAGAATACACGCAACCATATTCTGACAAAACATAGACATAAACCTCCTGCGTCTACATACGTACACACTCATACAAACATGTATACGTACGTGCACATACACGCACACACACACACACACACGCATATATATATATATCTATTATTCTGACGTGACTATCTTTCTATCTATCTATCTGTCTATCTATCTATCTTTCTATCTATTTATCTATCTGTCTTCCTCCATCTTTCTATCTATACCTCTGTCCTGGCCTCTACTTCACTGCTATACCCTTCTGTCCCTTCCTCCTTGTTCCACTTCCTCCCTCCACCATCCTCTCTATCTATTTATCTATCTGTCTTCCTCTATCTTCCTATCTACCCTTCTGTCCTGGCCTCTACTTCACTGCTTCTGTCCCTTCCTCCTTGT
>NC_068982.1:34756741-34757267 GCF_001194135.2 Octopus bimaculoides
ATTATATATATATATATATATATATATATATATATAATCTGTATAAATTTCCTAATGAGAGGCGGCCTGTGATATCCTTTGAATAGAATTCAGAAAATGAAATAGAATCTGAGGTTTGTCTGTTCTGAAAATATAAGCTACTCTTTGAATCTTTGAATATATATTTTTGTAAAATATGACTAACATCGGGTGGCTAATGCGAGTAAAATCTCCTCTGTCCGTCCGCCTGGCCGTCAGTCTGTTTATTTGTCTGGCTGTCCATCTGCCTATCTCCCTCTTCCATCTCTCTCCCCCTTTCTGTATGTGTGTGTGTGCATGTGTCTGGATGGCCATGTGCGCGAGTAGTTGTTTATGCGTGTGCACGTGTGGTGCATTATCTTTAGACATTAAAAGTAGTTTATTAACTTTCAAAACACACACACACACACACACACACACACACACACACACACATACATATATATATAATATAACATAATGAAATATAATTTACTATATGTGTATATATATACACATATACATATAT
>NC_068982.1:34757575-34760290 GCF_001194135.2 Octopus bimaculoides
GTAAAAAAAACAGTCAATAGACTATGTATTATTCATTTAAAATACAGAGATGCCTGTAATAGGACATCTAACCCGCTAGAAATAGCAGCAAGACTACATACCACAACCATATATATATATATATATATATATATATATATATATATATACATACACATATATACGTGTGTGTGTATAATATGATATATATATATATGTAATATAATACACACACATGCACACACACACGCACACACACACACGCACACACACAAGCACACACACTCACATACACGCATATATATGTATATATTTCCTTTGTAGCGTTTGAAGAATAAGTCGTCTAATGACGATTCTTACTAATTATATCTTACACAAGCAATGTTAATTTTGTGCGAATGTTTATTAAGAAAATAAAATGCTCCAGAATGGCCTTATCCAAGATAGCAAAGCAAACTAAAGATCAAAGTATTAGTATAAGACTACTAACTTTCTAACACTAATTTTGAACTCCTGTGCACTGAACTTGATTTGACTGCGAGCATTTCAGTTTTGACAAAAAAACGCAAAAAAGAAGAAAATGAAGAAATGAAAGATAATTGTTTCACATAGAAACGTTTTATTATCATAAAACTTAAGTGAGAGCTTTGTCTAATTTTTTTTCTTCTTGTGATTTATTTTATAATTCCATTTAATGCGCTGTCCTTGTGGTATTCACGAAGGCGCGACAGCATATGTGGATGTGTGTGTAAGTGATTGCGTGTGTTTATGTGTATGCATTTATACACACACACACACACACACACACACACACACACACACAAATACATGCATATGCGCTAATATGTTCACCCGTTAATGCATCTGTGCATGTACACACGTATATCTCTCTCCCTCACTTTATTAACATATGAATACATATACTCGAATAATTATAAGACATACACATATATACACACACATGCACACATACATACATACACACACACATCCTTGTGGGTAGTAAAGAAATAACACACACACACACACACACACACACACACATATATATATATATGTATACACACACACATATACATACACACATCTATGCGTGTATATGTGTGTGTCTGTGTGTGTGTATGTGTATGTGTGTGTATGTGTGTATGTGTGTATGTGTGTGGTTGCACAACTGTGCTTAAAAAGAATATTTTCTATTAAGACAGCTATTAATTGGTTCTTGCATGTTTATTTTAGAATGGATTCCGTAAGTAAACGTCTTTGAAACTTTCCTTTCTATTTTCATGTGTTTTAGCGAGTAAACTTGCAGTTGATCAAAGATAAACTATTGCTGCGTCTTTAAGGCCACTGCAATAAAACAGAAAAAGGCATACTCATACTGTACACGCGTTTCTAAATAGTTCTAAGGTAGTGTCTTGAGGTTGCTGCAGTGCAAACGCTTGGTGCAGTTACATAACTAAGGGTGCTGTCTCACCTAATAAAAGCTGTGTCTGATTTAATAGACATTAAATGAGCAACTAATTAAAATGCTGTCTGAGTAAGAATATCAAGTGTTTTACATCTTCGTGTATATTTTGTCAAGTGTTATTTCATCGTGATGAGTGTGAGCAGTTAATGATATCTTGACGCCTAGAGACTGGTTGAAAGAGAGAGAGAGAGAGAGAGAGAGAGAGAGAGAGAGAGAGAGAGAGAGAGAGAGAGAGAGAGAGAGAGAGAGAGAGAGAGAGAGAGAGAGAGAGAGAGAGAAATCTGGTCAACTATTTTCACACACCTGCAAGACATTAAAATATATACTAGTATAGAAAAGAAAAGTCAGGATTCCGAAACACTTGCGCGACAGATGAAATGAAATTACGTCATCATTTTTTTCTCGGAGACCTTCTCAAACTCCTTTACCAAAAGAGTGTCAGTGCCACAGCAATTTGTTAACATAGTAAACAAGGCACATGGGAGTTTATTCATGTTATGATCATTTCCCATGAAGTACATGAGATGTAGGAATTTATTTTCCGAAGTTTTTACCATAAAATGTTTATCTTTGCTTATATCATAAACTGCTTACGTGATGGTATTGCCATTGAAAAGTATCCTTCGCGTTTTATACAGAATAGTTACAGTTGATTTTTTATCATTGGATATCTGCGTCTGATTTCGTCAAAGAATATAACTTATGTATGTGTTCTCACAAAGGTATTCGCTTCGTGACCACTTGAGACACACAAGAAATAATCGCGAAATCGCTCTCTAACTACAAACTATTGTTTTAAAAAAAGATGTGAATATTTACTGATATATTCATGTGTGCAGAGTAACTAACAATGTAAAACCACACGAGATGATCTCAAATAAAATGTCTTTAGTCACGTGTGTGCTTTATACTTACTTGTTTCAGTCATTTGATTGACTGCGGCCATGCTGGAGCAGCGCCTTTAGCCGAGCAAATTGACCCCAGGACTTATTCTTTGTAAGCTTAGTACTTATTCTATCGGTGTCTTTTGCCGAACTGCTAAGTTACGGGGACGTAAACATACAAACATCGGTTGTCAAGTGATGTTGGGGGAGACAAACGCAGACACACACACACATATACGACAGGTTTCCTTCAGTTTCCTTCTACCAAATCCACTCACAAGGCTTTGGTCGGTCCAAGGCAAAAGAAGAAGACACTTGCCTGAACCCAGAACCATGTGGTTGGTATGCAAGCTTCTTACCACGCGACCACTCCTGCGGTTATAT
>NC_068982.1:34761272-34762659 GCF_001194135.2 Octopus bimaculoides
AAGTTAGGGATTTAAGTCAATTTGAAACATAGATATATAGAGAGTCGGGTTACGTATAGAAACATAGACCGACACAGACAGACAGACAGATAAATAGACAGACATAGATAGATAGATAAACAGACAGACAAACAAACGGACAGGCAGATAGATAGATAGATAGATAGATTGATAGATAAATAGACAGACAGATAGATAGATAGACAGACAGACAGTGATTGATAGATACATAGTTAATGGAGAGAGAAGCAAAAGTAAAAGATAGGCGGATAGATAAAAAGAAAAGCTGCAGGAAAGGAAGGAAAAGGTAAAAGGAAGGAAGGAAGGAAGGGAGAGAAGAAAGGAATATAGAAAGAAGGCAGGAAAACCCTCCATCTGTTATGTGTCTTCAACGGTGCACTTTTATAGTTATACGAACAGTAATAATAGTAACTTGATTAGAAAATATGTCTAGTGCAATGAGCGGCTGCTTGGAGATTGAACGTGCGCACACGCACACATTGAAAACTCAAACACACACACACACTTTTACACGCACACACGCACACACATTCACGCACACACGCGCACAACATACATGTGCACACACGCTCTCACGTACAAGAGCAAACATACAAATACATGCTAACGCCCACACACATTCATAGACTTGTTCACATTTCCACAATCGGACGCTTGTAAATAAGAGCACGATGCAAAACACACACACACACACACACACACACACACACACACACATACACACACACACACATGTAGGTGTGTATGTATACATATATGTATACATATATGCATGTACATATATGTATGTATATATATATATATACATATACATATATATATATATATTTGTATATCTATGTAAATGTATATTTTTACATGTATGTTTGTGTTTATACATACATATATATCGCATATAATCATATGCATGTGCATGTGTGTGTGTGTGTTTGTGGCTGTGTTTTCCCGTGCGTTACATCTACATCTGTATATATATATATATATATATATAGATGTACGTGTGTGTGTGTGTGTGTGTGTGCTAATTACTATTCCAACACGCTCACAGACACAAACACACAAACACACAGATACACACAAAGACACAGAAACAGACACACACACACACATACACACACTCATACACGCTCACAGACCAGACACTTACGCACACACTCGCACAAGTATTTTAGATAGAATCTGTAAAATCAGCATTAACGCAAGTATCGGGTTTAAGCTGAAGCATCTGTGTGGAAAGTTGAGACCGTTTTGCTCAAATTAGTATTTCATGTGAAAGAAACGTTGTTCGGATACACACACACACACACACACACACACACACACACACACACACACACACACACACACACACACACACACACACACA
>NC_068982.1:34762669-34766646 GCF_001194135.2 Octopus bimaculoides
ACACACACACACACACACACACACATACACACACACTCACACGCACACACACACACGCACATCTATGTATGTGCGTACGAGCATATATATATATATATATATATATATATAGCTTGGTTGAGTTTCTTTCTCTAACAGATTTAAGGAAACACCTGTCTGTCAAGCTAGAAAGTATTTCTCTCTGTCTTATGATGATAATTGCATTGATAAGGTACCGGTATGTTGTTATTGTTATTCTTTTGTTTGCTTGTTGAATAATTGTCTCTTTTTGGTTGATTCACTGACTCGTCTGTGCTGAAGTTAAAGTCCAGTAGGTTTCTTCTTCGTTTGACTCTTACTGACTTGTCAATATAACGAACACGAATAAAAGAACAAAACCACCAACACAACAGACAAACTGACTCAATGTAATTTTGCTAATAACGTATTGGATATATATATAGATAGATATAGATATATAGATAGATAGATAAAACTTACTTGGAAAAGGATGCGTGGCGTTCGATCATATAATAATATAAATAATCTATAGATATATGCATATATCCATACACATATGTATATACCTACATTTATATGTATACATACATGCATATATGGGTACAGGACATCAAAAAAAAAAAAAACGTTAAACACAATGAGAAACGAAAACAGAAAAACGAAAACAGAAAACGAACTTTTTCGAACAACGAAAAAAAAACAAACAAACAAACAGACAGAGAAATGAGACATTTGACATAAAGAGTATATCCCTTCGTCAGTTGTCCCTGTTCCATCTACTCCATGTCAACTATTCTGTCTATCTGTCTGTGCACACCTATGAATGCACTTTATGCCAGAAGGTTTGCAAATCTAACGGAGGCCTCAAAAGACGTTTTAAGATCCACAAAAATCAGAACTTATCTGCAGCTCTTGGCGGTCCAAATCGGATGTGCAATCTATGCGGGTGTCTTTTCAGAACATTGTCTCCTTTAAAAAGCCACATCAGATGCCATGAAGGTTCTAAGGTGTAGGTACAGGAGGTGGTCAAACTCTACATAAGGAGTAGACAAACACCAAATATATATATATGTATATATATATATATATATATATATATATATATGTATATATGTATATATGTATACATACATACATATATATGTGCGTGTATTTTCACAGGCGTGGCTGTGTAGTAAGATGCTTGCTTCCCAACCACATAGTTCCAGGTTCAGTTGTTCTACCTTGGGTAAATGTTTTCTATTATAGCCGCGGAGCGACCAAACCCTTTTGAATAGATTTGGTAGACGGAAACTGAAAGAAGCTCGTTGTATATATCTGTGTATGTGTGTGTGTGTATGTATCTTTGTGTTTGTGTTTGTGACACCATCATCGCTCGACAACCGCTGTTGGTGTGTTTATGTCCCCGTAAGTTAGCGGTTCGGGAAAAGAAACCGATAGATAAGTACTAGGCTTTAAAAATTAAGTCCTGGTGTCGATTTGTTCGACTAAAACCCTTCAAAGCTGTGCTCCAGCATGGCCGCAGTCAAATGACTGAAACAAGTAAAAGAATAAAAGAATATATGTGTATATATATATATGTGTGTGTGTGTGTGTGTGTGTGTGTGTGTGTTTAGTGAAGGCGCATGGCTCAGTGGTTAGAGCGTCAGTTTTCCAATCGTGAGGTTGTGAGTTCGGGCTCTTGAGCAAAACACTTTATTTCACGATACTCCAGTTCACTCAGTTGTAGAATTGAGTTGCAACATCTCTGGCACCGAGCTGTATCCGCCTCTACCTTCCCCTTGGGCAACATCGGTGGCACGCTGAGGGGAGACTTGTATACATTGGCGATTACTTGTCCTCTACAAAATACCTAAACCGAACTTGTGTCTCGGAGGGGGACTTTCTAGGTGCAATTCCATGGCCCTTCGTGAACGGAGGGGGTCTTTTTGACTTAATATGTTTACTTCTTTGCTTGTAATATAAAGGCCAAAACATGTCTTCAAATTGTCCATGCACTGCCACGTTGGCATTTATTTCTTCCTTCATTGCATTTTATATTTAACTAATTCTAATAAATATCTCACTTATCTTTCTTGACTAGAATCAGACATAAACGAAATACAGTTTCTTTCTTTCCGTGTAATTTTGATGAATTAATATTTCTTGATTTGGTGAAGGCACATGGCCTAGTGGTTAGGGTGTTGATATCCGAAACGAGCGGCGCGTTGTGTTTTTATTTTCATTTTTTTAGCAAAACGCTCAATTTCATTCAGCTGTAAATGAGTAACCCTGCGACGGAGTACCCATTCGATCAGGAGGGGAGATATTGTCCTAGACAGTAGGGTGGCATCTGTTCGAAAGCTAAAACGATGTAATGGTGATGTATAGCTACATCCGATAGTCTTGTCGATCATGTGACTACTTCTGAAGTGCGTCATAGCGGAGAATTACTCTCCTGATATTTGTTCCGTCCTATGTTTTCAGTTCAAATTCAGTTAAGGTCAATTTGCAGTTCGAGTTTCATCTTTCCGGATCGATAAATAGAGTACCAATGTAGGGTAGTAGACTGGCGGAAACGTTAGAGTGTCTAATGGAAAGTCTTTTGGTATTTGATTTGGCTCTTTGCGTTCTGAGTTCAAATCGCGCATGGGTGACTTGAGTGGTACATTTCATAATCCGTCATCTGATTTAAGACAACCACCTCTTCTCTTAGTGCCATTAGCAGACTCCACTCTTTTGCAGGCATTCGGGTTATGTCTTCGGTTGTAGTACGTAACGACAAAAGGCTCGGACTATGATTGAGTTATAGGGTTCACCGCCTGCCTCTAGTAATGAGTGACCAATCGTTATATTTTCATTAATTCAGTCGTCTGTTTGGTTGTAAATAGGTACTTAGTTTTTGGTACTAATCAACATTATAAGTAATAAAATTCTATAGGTTTAGAAATGCTAATATTCTTACTTGAAAATATTGATTATATTGTAAATACATCGGAACTTCCCTGCTGAACCGTTTTGTGGTTTTTATTTTTTAATTTTTTGTCGTTTTACTGCGTAAGACTAAATAATACCTTTATTACTTATTCAATTGATCTCTTTCGCCGAACCGCTAAGTTACGGGGACGTAAACAAACCAACACTCACCCAAGTGGGACTGAACCCAGAATCATGTGACTGGGAAGCAAATTTCTTACCACAAAGCATATAATCAGACTGGGATGGACCCCCACCCTACAAAAAAAAAAAAATACAATTAGTTTTTGATTCTTATTTCTTTATTGCCCACAAGGGGCTAAACATACAGGGGACAAACAAGGACAGACAAAAGGGTTAAGTCGATTACATCGACCCCAGTGCGTAACTGGTACTTAATTTATCGACCCCGAAAGAATGAAAAGCAAAGTTGACCTCGGCGGAATTTGAACTCAGAACGTAACGGCAAACAAAATACCGCAAAGCATTTCGTCCGGCGTGCTAACGTTTCTGCCAGCTCGCCGCCTTAATTTTGTGGAGAAAAAGCATGAATCAAAAACTACAATTCGTTTTTGATTCATGATCCCTTGCAAACACTAGGCTACCTTTTATGGTTTGCTTACTTCATAATAAGACTTCACGATTGCTAATATCTAGTTTGGATAAACTTGTATATCTTAAAGATAGCTTCAATGTTTTGAAGGAAACAATTTCTAAGCTTCCGAGTCCGTAGACTTCACAAAATTTATGGTACCACATTCCTTCATATGAATATTGTGTGAAGTAACTATGTCTAGAGTGTATAGTTTCTTCTCTAAGTATGCATAAGTAACTTGAGAAAAACATTTTTTCCTTTTTATCCGAGGTCGTCAGTTTAGAAATTGCAACAGTTCACTGGTACCCGTTTACACAACTTCATACCAAGTACCAAAGCAAATTAGAGATAATTTAGAAAAAGTAAATGAGTTATTTATACATACGGAAGTTGCCACTGGATTTGCGGTGTATATATATATATATAT
>NC_068982.1:34767011-34769717 GCF_001194135.2 Octopus bimaculoides
ACCCCACCACCTATGACATCAACCACCACTCTCTCAAAGTAAAACATACGGTAAATCACTTTTGTACCATCCACCGTTCTCGGACCTTCTCCTTTACAACCAACAACGCACTCTCCATTTCTCTCGTCCACAGTGATCATTTTGTTATGCACTTCGCATTCTTCATCTTAACCTATTCACTTCTTTTTCACTTCTACCAATCAATACATTTCTTTACCGTACAGTCGAAGTAACTTAGACTGAAGCTTTAGACATTTTCACTCCTCACTACGACCAAACTTACTAAATAACAAAGTTTACAAAAATTTTTTAACTTAGTGTATCTCATCCATGTTTCTAACGTATTAAAAAAAAAATTGGTCTCATATTCAAAAACACATATGAAAAAACAAACAACAACAAAACCCCCTGTATTCTTCCGAATATTGTGTATTAAAATGGTGCAACTGTTATTATATCGCTTCTAGGATTTAGTATAACAAGACGTATATTACATTTAAGGTGTCGCTCGGCGATTGAAATATAAAAAGTAAATTGATCATTATAAAATAATGTTAACCTTCCCGCATATAAATGGGTTAACTGATTATCCTTTAAGACTTCGCCTAAGATCAAAAATCCAAACAATTAGGGGAATAACTCATCTCTGAGCAACCGTCGATAGGTCGGTGTTTCTCCTTGTTTATATAATTTATATTTAAAAGACTTTAAAAACTCTGGAGAACCATTTTGTTGCAGATACATCATAAACGCTGATGGAAAGAGGCCCTAGGGATATATATGTATTGATTTTTTTCTGTAATTCATTCATTCTTTTTTGATATTACGTAATAAAATATCAATTATATCCATGTATTAATCTTATATCAAAAGATACATTTACTTCTGCACTAATTTTTTTTTAGAACAGCCCAAATATTGCAATTTTGACCTAAATATGTTTCATTCTGTTTGAGTGTCCTAAAAATTTTAATAAAAATGAATAGTTCGGAATTATTCATCCATTAGTGTTGTTTTTAAAATAGCCATATAAGAAAATTCAACACGCCCTTTCTCTCATGGGGATTTAATCCAACATTATTTTTGACTTAGTTTAGATTATTCTTGTATAGAATTTATTAATTTTTAACGTATTTTATATATTTCTCATAAGTAAATTTAGATAAATGTAGAGAAAAAAAAGAAAAAAGAAAACATATCTGCTTTTGCATTATGTATATAGATACAACCAGCTTATACCTCTGTTTCTGTGGATAGTGCATGTTTTAGCATTCATGAGGTAGATTTCTTCTGCATTTAGGGTAATGACTTGTCTATAGAATAGACAATTATTCTAAATGCTAATTTCAGTACTACATCTACAATTGTATTGTATGATATTACCTAATCGTAAGCTTCAATCGCCATGCTTTTTAAGCCTAGTTTCTTATTCTTTGTACACGGTACCTTCACTTATTACATTTTCGTAAATACTCAAGTATTTGTAGCCCTTGTTATATGAAACAGATACAATAAAAAAAAAACCCATTGCTATGAAGAATTTTGATTTAGGAAGTATATTTTTTTTACTCGTCCAACTAACAAATATGAACATTTCTTTTGGTCAAATTCCACCTCTATATCAGATGAAAATGTTAAATCCCATTGCTTTAAAACATTTCTACAATAGCTATTTTGATCGTCTACAAGGAAATTATGGTTTACTATAGTGTCTTTTGTTGCTGTAGATTCTAGTATATAATCACTGGATTTTTGTCAGATAAATTCCAGAGAATTTTGTGCAAAATAAATAGAAGCGCAAGTTAACTGTCATTTTGGAATTTTCGCTTCGAAAGATAACTTCGGAAACATTTATTCTGCTTTGAGTTGCAAGTTTGCATGGAAGCAACTAAAGCAGAAGAGGCGGGTAGTTATTCCAGCAATGGAATAACTGCCTTTTTGTAATCAACCCATATTGTTGCAAGGTCTCTTTTTTCTTTCTTTTTTATTCCATGCTTTATTAATCGTAATTTGATGTTAATGGTCTTGGAGGAATTGATTGAAAGTTTATATATAATAAATGGATTTAAATTTTATACATAATGTTTAAGAAAGTAATAGGCTTATAGTTTTCTGCCAAGTCTGTGTTTTCATTCTTGGCAACAAGATTTGTGCGTGCTATGACACGCCAATTTTGCATGTCAGTATGACCTACCATAGTTCTTTTAAATATGCATGTTAATGGCGTTAAGTAGAATGTCAACATCATGTACTGTAAGATCACTGTTTAAGTGAAGCTTTCCCACACCTTTAGAGAAAATTTCAAAATTGATTGCGTAAGGTTTACTTGTAATTCAAACAATATTCCTTCTTGACATGAAAAAAGTGCCTAAGCACGGAAAAAATCTTGTAACCAAGAATAAACACACTGGTTTGGCAGAAAACTAGCATCAATATTGGTACTGTAAATGCATTGCGGGATATCGTCTTGTTGTAAACTTCGGCTGCCATATTTTTTTAAACTCTCGTATAATAAGCTTTCAGTCACATAATGTTTGTGCACAGCATCTTTGTATTGGCACATTTTCGCTAATACCTACGGATTCGAAGCACTCGTTGAAGGAAAAGTCTGCACATAGAAAGGCCATTAGTATAAAGGTTTCTTTTCTTTTTTTTTTTTGAGAAGCAATATGTATGTATATATGCATGCATTTACACACACACACA
>NC_068982.1:34771406-34771984 GCF_001194135.2 Octopus bimaculoides
TATATAGGCGCAGGAGTGGGTGTGTGGTAAGTAGCTTGCTTACCAACCACATGGTTCCTGGTTCAGTCCCACTGTGTGGCATTTTGGGCAAGTGTCTTGTACTATAGCCTCGGGCCAACCAAAGCCTTGTGAGTGGATTTGGTAGACGGAGACTGAAAGAAGCCTGTCGTATATATGTTTATATATATATATGTATATATATATGTGTGTGTGTCTGTGTTTATCCCCCTAGCATTGCTTGACAACCGATGCTAGTGTGTTTATGTCCCCGTCACTTAGCGGTTCGGCAAAAGAGACCGATAGAATAAGTACTAGGCTTACAAAGAATAAGACCCGGGGTCGATTTGCTCGACTAAAGGCGGTGCTCCAGCATGGCCGCAGTCAAATGACTGAAACAACTAAAAGAGTAAAAGAGTAAAGAGTATATGTATTTATGTATATATATGTATGTATGTATGTATGTACACCCAGGACTAGATATAAGTCACTTTGTGTGAGTATGTGTATGAATGTGTGTGTGCATATACACGAACACACACATATATATATATATATATATATATATATATATATATATA
>NC_068982.1:34772575-34773142 GCF_001194135.2 Octopus bimaculoides
TGTGTGTGTGTGTGTGTGTGTGTGTGTGTGTGTGTGTGTGTGTGTGTGTGTGTGTGTGTGTGTGTGTGTGTGTGTGTGTTTGTACGTGTATATGCACACACACATACACACACAAACTAACTTATATCTAGTCCTGGGTATGACTGGGTTTCGAGAAGTGTTGATCCACTCATTACCCGTTATTTATCGCAAATCTACTCTGAATCGGTGTAGTGGCACGTTTCATGGTCTCAGCTATGTGTTAAGTACTAGCTATGGAGGAAGCGCCAAGCCCAAACCCTTACTTTTTTCTGAGTGCTCTGGGAAAACAAAAGGCTACGCAGTCAGCCTCGAAAACAAATCAAGGAGGTCCTGTTCCCTCTTTGAGACCCTTCCTCCAGCTCCGGGTAGGTAGAGCTTTTCAGTCCTGCAACACAATTCACCTTGGAGAAGGCCTCTTTAATGTAAAACCTACATCTTGCTCGTCACCGCTGACTGCCCCCACATTTTGAAATACTAGGTACAGGCAGGAAGAAAATCCCTGCAACATCAAGTATTGGTTTAAATAGCTATATGAGGGCTTGTCAA
>NC_068982.1:34773203-34777048 GCF_001194135.2 Octopus bimaculoides
ACGCGCACGCACGCAAGCACACACACACACACACACACACACACACATACACACACACACACACACACATATATACATATGTGTGAATTATTTCTTATTTCTTTATTGCCCACAAGGGGCTAAACATAGAGGGGACAAACAAGGACAGACAAACGGATTAAGTCGATTATAACGACCCCAGTGCGTAACTGGTACTTATTTAATCGACCCCGAAAGGATGAAAGGCTAAGTCGACCTCGGCGGAATTTGAACTCAGAACGTAGCGGCAGACGAAATACCGTTAAGCATTTTGCCCGGCGTGCTAATGTTTCTGCCAGATCGCCGCCTTTGAATTATTTCTGTTAACGATTAACTGTGGACAAAATATACGGGGAGGAGAACTCTAAAACTTGCGAGGGGTTGCTGAAAAGTTCCTGGCTTTAAGGATATCGTAAAAGGCTTGGTCCAAGGCGCAACCTTCCGAGTTCATTTTACTGGGTTTAGAAAAACTGAATGACCACTGCGGTAAGTGTGTGAATCTGAGAGGAGAATATGTTGAATAAAATCATAATTAACTGATCGTCTTGCATTTTCTTTTACCCAAAGCCAGGAACATTTCAGCCCTCACTTCGTATGTTAAAGATCGAATATGGGTATGTGGCAAGGGGTTGTCTGGTTAATAATTTACGATATGTTTTGAATTCCAATTGCTTTATCTTTTAAACTACCCCTTAGCTAGCTTAGAGATATCTGTGACTATTTTGGTACAGATATGTAAAAAAGAAAGAAAAGCACAGTAAAAAAAATCAAAACATAATGTATAAATATAAAGAATGCATGTATAAAAAAGAATAAAAATGTGATTTACAACTACTTTACATTACCTACATTGGTACAAGATTGGAAATTTAAGGACAGTTGTACTGAAGTGGTAAAGCATTGAATAAATGTCTCTTTACGTATATATTCATACATATGTACGTATGTACGTGTGCGTGTGTGTAGTGAGTCTTTCCTAGAAAGAGGAATGCGATGTCGATGGCGGGCAAGTGATTCGAACTCGCTTCTATGTATATTATCGGCGACCGAATTAAGTGAATATTTCTCAGACAATCAACGATTAACATGTAATTATATCAACAAAAATGCCTTAATTGTTGATGGCAGTCATTGACCCATTACAGCAACCGAAGGCTGTCACGGATATGCAGTGATGCAACAGTATATAGCTAACGTTGGCATACAACAACCAGTGATCTCCAATAGCTAGTCACCTTGATAAAACTCTTACAGAAAAACAGCCGTTTACAACTATACAGCCAAGACAGCTTAAACTTTTCCATACTGAAAACAATAATTCCATTATTTTTCCAGCATACTTTCATTATATCACGTGTTAACTGGAGTGTCATACAATTATAGACACACTTTGTGCAGACATGCCGTTTGCGTACTCACTTGTATGTCCATGTGTTAGTGTTATACTGATGTCAAATTTTGGCACAAAGTCAGCAATTTCGGGGAGGGAGTAATTACATTGACTCCAGTGTTCAACTGGTACTTATTTTATCGACCCCGATATCATGAAAGGCAGAGTTCACTTCGGCGAAATTTAAACTCAGAACGTAAAGATGGACGAAATGCCGCGAAGCATTCTGCCCGGCGTGCTAACTATTCTGTCAGCTCGCCGCATTCCGTGTTAGTTCTATATTAACATGCATTTAAGCACTTTCGAATATAACAGTCACACGCACACTCCGTCTTCTGTAAATTATAACATTCATTTGACTTGTTTCAGAACGTTCTTCCAAATTTAGAACATCTTGTTGCCAAAATTTAAGCTCTTTTATATAATCAATAATTTTGACTTGCTAATCAGACTTATGAAAGTCAAGCTAACTTTTTGTCAAATAGTTATTTTATAATTACTAAGTGTTCGTATTTTGGAGTGCATTAATTATAGAAAAAATTCAATGTTATGTAAGCTGTTAGACAACGCTGGCGTGACCTGCACACTCATGGCAGCAAAAATATGATCCTTGTGTGAGACGAGGAGAGGTAAATACTATTAACTTTTACAGTAAAGCCTTTATAGCTGATAATTTGATGAATTAACCATACAGGAACTCTTTGGTGTAACCAACAGAGTGGCCGTCCCGTATATGGCAGATACTTGGTTCAAATCTCGCTAGTGGTTCTGTTATGCTTTTTCTATCTTATGTAATACGTTTTGAGTTTTCTACAGACTCTCATATCCTTAATGTAATTCATAACAGAATCAGCATGATGTAATATGCTACAAGGCTGGAGATTGTCTCGGAACCCACTGAAATGGCTCCTGAACTACTGCTGTGTCACATTGGACACAGGAGAAGGAACGCTGTCTTACCCGAATACGGAATTATCTCCAAATGCTTCGGTCACCATGTCAAAACATTATCTCCAACACTTTCATTTTAAATTGCCGAATTGACTTTCGTCCCCTCTTTAATGAACACTAGAAGAGATTTTGCACCATCGGATAACACTGTCGTTCAAACTATCACTCCGGCGGGTTTCATTCGGCGAAACACCATATGGGCGCCTTCGGAAACAGCATCCGATCTCGTGGTCAAAATCCTGTCATTCTGGGTGTTCGCTGCAGCGTCCACAGTGAATATGAAGATGTAAGCATTGTTACTGGTGCTCTGAATCTCCTCCGCCATTTTCTTGCATCTGTTCAGTTGCTTTGCTTTGGAAGCGGCCGAAATTAGGTGTCGTTGCAATTTTGATGACTTAAAAATTTAAGTCTTCATGCACGACCCGTTGCGTGTTTGTCTGAGAGTTATCGAGAATTTTAGCTATTTGCCCTATGCATCGTCATGGATTTCGTGACATTTTCTTTCGGACAATATCCACCAATTGGTTCATCGTAACGGATCGTTTTTGGCAAGGAATGAACTTGCTGTCGATTGAACCTGTCTCATTGTAGCGTTTCATGACACTATAGTCTGTTTTAGGATCAACACTAACCAATGGAGCCACGTCTTTAGTGCTATATCCTGCTTTTTACAGAGCTACAATCCCACTTTGCCTATTAGCTGTCATATTGAAAAGTTTTACTAGCCGAATATAAACAAACAATGGAGTGTACCTGAACAATTGAATGTCGAAGAGCGCATTTTAATTATTCTTGTGCAATTTCAAATTAAATTTGATAAAATAAACTTATTTAAATAATCAGGAATTCTTTACGGCGCACGTCATATTATACACAGTATGTATACATGCATGTATATATGTATGTATGTATGTATGTATGTATGTATGTATGTATGTATGTATGTATGTTTGTGTGTGTGTGTGTGTATGCGGTGGAAGTGTATGCATATCTCCCTCTACTTATTTCTCTCTCTCTCCATATGTATATATGACATACATACATACATACATACATACATATATATATGATATATAATAGAGAAGGAGAGAAGAAAATAAGTGTGTGTGTGTGTGTGTGTGTTGATGTGGTTGATAGAAACTTTCAGTATGATCTCTTAAGAATACATGAATTCTCGAACAAACCATGAACAAACCATCTACGTGGTCGCTCGAGTCAATAGCACTCAAATCTCCCTCAGATCACTCGGCAACTGTCTCTACGGAAAGGGCACATGAGAAAATGTAGACCAAAATGAGATAATCACAGGTCTGTGCCATCGTAGTTGATCTTGGCTAAAACAGAATGCCCTTTCAACTTTTTCAGTCATGCGGGAGTCTTGCCTTTTGTGGTTAGTCGAACAATTCCACCCCAATACTTGTACTATAAGTAACCAATTTAGTACTTATCGTATCGGTTCTCTTTTACTGGACCGTAAGACTATAGG
>NC_068982.1:34777058-34791089 GCF_001194135.2 Octopus bimaculoides
CACACACACACACACACACACACACTCACACACACACACACACAGCGGACTTCAACAGTTTCTGTCTATTAAATCCATTCGCAAGGCTTTGATTGGATCAGAGCTACAGTAGAAAGGACTTACCCAAGGTACCACGCAGTAGGACTGAACCCCAACCCACATGAATATATTTTTTCTAATGAGATGCATCCTACATTTCCTTACCAGCGTCATTAACGACATATTTGGAGATTAAATACTTTCAAGAAATGAAACCATCCTAGTAGTAGTAGTAGTAGAGGTGGTGACGGTGGAGCTAGTAGTAGTAGTGGTGGTGGTAGCAGAAATAGTCGTGGTAGCAGCAGCAGCAGCAGCAGTAGTAGTAGTGATGATGGTGCTAGAAGTGGTGAAGAAAGTATTAGTGGTAGTAATAGTGATAGCGATAGTAGTGGTGGTGGTGGTGGTGGTAGTAAAAGTAGTGGTGGTGGTGGTAGTAGTAGTATTAGTTGTAGTGGTGATGGTAGTAATACTGATAGTAGCAGTGGTGGTAGTAGAAGTAGTGGTGTATTAGTAGTAGTAGTAGTAGTAGTAGTAGTAGTAGTATTGGTGGTGGTGGTGGTGGTGATGGTGGGGCTGAGGTACTGGTTCAGCAGTAGTAGTACGTGTACTGGTGGTGCTGGTGGTGGTAGGGGTCGTAGCATATTCACAAATGAGCTCTCATCGAGCATTCATATGATTAAAGGATGAAATCATTTAATGTCCCGTTTCTTTTCTAAGACGTAAGAGACAGACTAATTAATTAACAACACAGTAATTAAGAAGTATGGAATATGGAGTTAA
The DNA here is from genome assembly GCF_001194135.2 of Octopus bimaculoides. Taxonomy (NCBI): domain Eukaryota; kingdom Metazoa; phylum Mollusca; class Cephalopoda; order Octopoda; family Octopodidae; genus Octopus; species Octopus bimaculoides. The sequence goes on from NC_068982.1 coordinate 34,777,878, forward strand.
ATCCAAAATGATAGGAAGAAATGAAAAATAGTGTTTTTTAAACTTTAGATTTCTAAAAATTATAATTCAATAAAAATTATGTACGAATTTAGAATCAAGAAGATTAGCCGCAGATGATAATGCGCTTAATCCGGCGCCTCTTTTATACCACCACCTGGTACTTCAGCTTCTTTTAGTAAAGTTCACTCTGTCGCAAGTATACGAACCAAATTTCCGGTTTGACGATAGCTTCCCCCTCCGTCCCAAAAGCCTCGGAGGATTTTGAGCAATGCCTTCTCACCAAAGTATAAAAAAGACACGACAAATCATTACGCAACAAGGGACAACCCAATTAATTCCATGTAGTCACAACAGAAGTTGCTGGAAAACATAGGTGGGATTGTCTGAAGAAAGTAACATTGACAAACAGAGACTGCGAGCACTATACTGGCAGTGCAAGACCGAGCATTGGCCACGAATTCGAGGGTTAACTTTAAGAACAAGCAAGTGTCACCGATGTACCGCATCTGTAATAGAGTGGATGAAACCATTGCCCATATCACGAACGACTGCCCTAGACTTACCCCAAACCACTACAAGTTATGGCGACACGATAAGGTAGCAAAAGTGTTTCAATGGAACTGCGAAAAGTGGGGGATTGGGGGAGGCAAGATGTAGTATGAAAAAAAACCGCAGAGAGTGGCGGAGCCGGAGACTTTCACAATCCTCTTGGATTTCCCAATCCAAACAGGTCAGGTGCTACAGCATAACAGATCGGAACTTGTGGTGGTCGGCAAGGTGTACCACACGTGCCCTTTTGACCCATGAATAGTCAAAAAGGAAGGTGAAAAAATAGATAAATATAGCCCCTTTAAGTACGAAATAGCCCGGCTATGGAAAATGAAGAAGGTGAAGATAGTGCCAATTATTGTTGGGACAGTATCAGAAAGCATCAATATTTTTCCGTCACATGCTGGTATCTTTCATACAATCCTTTTGAAATGCCATCGAAATTTTGGTGCCAGTTAATCACTAAAGGAATTCTGTCACATATTGTATTGTGTTTGCTAAAATTATGTGTGAAGGTCTGACTATCTTTGCTAATCTTAGCTATTTCACTTATTATTTTCTTTAATCGTGATTCACTGCAACTGCGTTTGACATAATGATATGCAAAAGCATTTGCATGTTTTCAGTAATCCCCAATACAAATCCGTTTCATCCTCAAAAATTGGGATTTCGGATTTGACCGAATTATGGCGATGTGGATGATCGAAGCAGTGGTAGAAGTAAATGTGGGATGACGCGGGCTTGCAAAATAACTCTTGTCACTATTCTGCCTCCAGAAAACTTAACTTTTGTGTCCAAAAATTCAACACTAGTTTTTGAAAAACTAGACATAAATTTTATGCAGGGCTTTAAGCCATAGTTTTAGCATAACAGTCACAGAAATGCAAGTAGTCAATTAAACTATCCCGTGATCCTTCTGAGACAAAAAAAAAAGACGCTATCAATGAACCGTAACCAGAGTATTGGTTCATGACTATGTAGGGATTCAGTAATTCAGTAATTGTGTCATAAAGACATTCGCGAAATTAACTGCCATGGGCGTACCCATAGCACACCCCCTCGTCTGGTGGTAAAATTTTTGTCCAAACTTCATTGTGTTACTTTGTAACACAAACCTCAATAACATACAGAGAAAATTTGATGGAATACTTTTGCTTGACCGCTTTTCGAAGGCATCCATGCATGCTTCTACCCCTTCATTGTGGTTAATATTGGGATGTAAGGAAGAAACATCCATGGTTACCAAAATCAATTTTCGACATGGCTTCGGTACTTAAAATATTGTTGATTTTAGGCACAAAATCAAAAGTATTCTGAATATAGGAACTTGATCCTTTTGCGACAGGGAATAGAAAGCCAGCCAGTCATTCCGAAATCTTGGCTGTACAACATTCATATCCGCTGCAAATTAAACGTATTGGAGGAAATCTTTCGAACTTTTTGTGTTTTTTTTAGGAGAGCGTAAAATACAGGTGTTCTTTCTGACTGTAAAATTCTGAATTCGGCCTTATTAATGAAATTGTTTTCCTCCATTTCCAGAATTATTTTGTCAAGTTCCTCTCTGTAATTCGGGGTTGGATCGACAGGTAATTCTTCATATGAAGTTTTGTCACATAAAACTTCTTCACAAGCCGAAATATACTCACTTTTGTCCATAATTACGATAGCCCCTTCCTTATCTGCCATTTTAATAACAATAGAATCGTTATTAGCTAGACGAAGGGTTCCAGTTGATCCGATCAATGGAAACAGCCTGCTCATGAAATTAACGTGTAAGTGGCGGAGCACTCTACAGACTAGCGTACTCATAACATAGTTCTCAGTGAGATTCAGTGTGACACAGAATGCGACAAGGCTGGCCATTTGAAATACAGGTACTACACATTGTTGCCAGTTGAGTAGATTGGAGTAACGCAAAATAAAGTGTCTTGCTCAAGGGAATAACGCCCTGCTGCCAGCTATCGAACTCACGACCTTATTATCGTGGGCCGAATACCCTATCCACTTAGCTACGTACCTCCACTTAGGAACGTTTGCTGTAATGCGGGATTTAGAGGTGACATTATGGTTATTTTAAGCAAGTTGCGCGACTACATACCGCTTCCCAAAGTTTGCAATAGTAAGTAGTCAGTCATAGCCACAGAGAGTGGTTGATCGTGAGTGGTTAAGTTCTTTAACTATAAACATATCGCAAACAAGGTAGACGCGAAAGGAAACAACCAACTCTTCAACCACTACCTTGGCACTTTACATTGTAAACAAACTTCGCGTATGCGTTTTTTTTCCAATCATCTTGTTGAGAACAAATAAATAAACAAACAAACAAACAAACAAACAAACAAACCACAGCTGGCTTGTTATTTACCTTCATTTCATTCACTGATTCTGTTTTGTAAAACATTGATTTTTTTTTATGCTCATCACTTCTACTTTGATGTACAAAGTTGTATTTTGCGGCGAGAAGAGTTGTATTCTGCAAAGGTAAACCAGAAATAAACTTCCGGCCAGCGGATCCTACAATGCTGGTAATATTTTATTTGATTTACGTCGTTAATATTCTTGTAAAAAGAACAGATGTCACGACATCCTTAAAATACAGCATGGTCGCTGTCTTTGATCGTTGTTTTCTCGATCAGGATTTACTTAAGGTCACAATGTGACATAATAACATGTCTAAACAAGGAAAAAAATCTTATAGCTGTGTGGTTAAGAAATCCGCTTTGCAAACACGTCGTCCTGGGTCCGATACTGCTGTGTGGTTCCTTGGATAATTTAATTCTAACGAAGCTTCGAGTTGACCAAAAAAACCCTCAAGTCTGCAGAGAGCCTCGGGCTAACCAACCATATAGTTGACCAAAGGTTTTGAGAGGCAAATTTGGTAGGGAGAAATTCTGAGTAAAGAAATCACAAAAAACAAACAAACACCAAACAAGGCACCAGAGAGAAAAAAAAAATCAAATAGCGTACTCCCAGAAAAATTCCATACCCGTACAATAGTTTCTTTAAACAAATATGCCATCCATCTAAACCGTCATCAGCTCTAGTAACGGCCCTGATATAGCCATGAAGCAACTATATCCGAGGATCAGATGATCCCTGTCCATGCTTCTGGTCTTTGGCACGTCATGTGGAACCCACTTATCCAACTTTTTCACTTTGCCGATTTGAACTAGGTGAGTCAATATTATTTGCTTACTAACACCAAACAACAACAATAATTCATGGGCACTTTGAGGTAGATCTAACTCGACGGTGGCTTTCTGTTCCTTATTATCCACCTTTGTTTCTGGTCGACTGCATTGCTCATTTGTGAGGTCAAAGTTACCGGAACGAAATTTTGCAAACCAATTTGATACTGTCTGCTGTATCAAATAGAATGAAATACTTCATTATTAATATTCCGAGCTATCTGTAATGCTGTATTTCCAAGAGAGAACTCATATTTCAAAACTGTACGAATTTCCGACGTATCCATCTCTAAACAAAAATTGCAAAAAACGATTTATAAATACTTTATAAAGTGCAAAATGAGTTAGAATAAAGAAATAGATGTGTCAGCTTTCTAACAAAAAATAAAGATTGTCGAAATATAATAATGGCGCATATACACGCCTTGTAGAATTTCGTTCTGTGTCAGTGGACTCTCCTTACGTGCAGTCGACTTTTTGTCTTTTACCAGAGTGATGAAGTAAAAGCAAATGCATTCTTATTGGTGTCAGTGGCTTAAAAACCTTTCAAGAATGTGCTCCAGTATGGCTGCAGTCTAATGAAAGAAACCAGTAACAGAATAAAATAATATTCTATAATTACTTTAGAACGTTCGGTTAATTAACATGATCGTTAGAGATTTGTTTCTACTTTCATTTAATAACAGCAGTATATTTACGTTATGCATCTCTAACGTACTTCTAGTATAGCCAGGAAGAGCGTAGAGTTTGCTACGAATCGCGTGTTTTTCAGCATTCAACGTAATACGACGAAATATTTAGATGCTTTACTCACTACATTTACCAGTCTTTACTACAGTTTTCATTCATTTCTTTAATTTATGTGTTATTTTATTTGTGATTGAATTTAATAAAAGTAGAGTGCGGTCAACATATGTTTGTAAAACAATCAATTTGACTAATAACGGTACTGATGCCAGGAAAGTTGGAATATGAAGACTGATGATAACCTGATTAATAATTTGTATTGGAGTGTTAAAAACATTACATAGATATGAAAAGTAAACATATCATATTTATAGACTCGAAGATAAGGATAAAATGCTTGTGCAAAATTAGTATGTTACACGAACCTCGTGCTGGCCAGTCGTAACAATATGCTATTCATCATTTACAAGTCTCCGGTTAGCAAATAACCGTATTTGTTAACACTTGTGTATTCTTAGCTTTTCTCTTTAATAAACGAGTAATACTTGATTCAGGAGTGTTTCACGTTTATATTTAGAAAGTTTAGGAAGTTTATTCATACTGTGCAATAGGAAACAAAAGTAACTCTAAAATATTAATTATAATTTTTAAAATTCCAGTGCAGTTAGCAAAACTGTGGAAGTACAGGACTGAATATGTTACAATATTTGACCTTGTTCTTAAACAGTTCGCACTTCTACATTATAAGTAGCTTAAATATTGCCGAAGTTGGTTTTGTTTTTATACACCATAGGTTGTCGAAATAATGACAAGTTATAATCATAAACAGTCCGTCGATAGTCAACGGTGACAGACCATATGAAGCGCTATGACTATCAGAAGGGAATCCATCTCCAACACTGTTTTTTCTGTTCCCAGCTGTTGTGGTCCGGCTGTGAGTATCATCGTTTAGTCTCCTCATGCTGCGTTTACCTACATCTTTGTATCTCAGTTGGGGGCAGGGTCTGTCTTTATTTCTCATACCACTAGACAACTGTGGATAGAGTATTTATCTTTTAGTAACCGAGTTTCCTCCATTCATGAGCCATGTCCAAGCCAGCAGAGATTTTGTTCGTTAAATAGAGTCAGGGCTTGGCTGATAAAGAACTTCATTCTTCCGAATAATAATCTTCAAATCGAACTTTACTACTGCACTGTTGAATGCATTCACCACGTTCTGCATGTCTTCAATGATATAAGAGCATAATTTACAGTAATTCTGTTGCCGAAGCCTTAGCTCTGTGATGCGTCATCTAAAGTAGATTAGATCCAGATCTTGTCACTATGTGTACACTTTCAGTTGAGGCGCAGACAAACGCTTTGGACATCACTGGTAAACATATAGAGAATAACATTTGTAACAGCGGGTAGCCCTGTTGAATTCCACAGTAACATCAACCTGTGTGCAGATCTGAATTTCACTTGTATAACTTGAGCCTTCATGCTAGTGTACAAAGACTTCATCGTACGCGAGGATGTTTCTGGAGATCTGAACTTTCTGAGAACATGCTACAAGCCCGACCTGCTTACTATGTCAAATGTGTTTGTGAAATCATTGAAGACTACTTAGAATGTCTTTTTCTGTTCCACTCATTTATCCAGAATATGTTGAAAACAGACCATTGCATTGATGGGGCTTTTCCTTTTCTGAATTCACACCAAGTTTCAGGTAGAATCTCAACTGTAATTTTTCTCATTCAGCCCAATGAAATCTTAATCAGAAGTTTCTTAAGGGGTTCTTTCCGAATATATGAGGTAGAGAAATCCCTCGATAGTTTACGAATTCATCCTTATCACTCTTTTTGAACATAGAGACAGTGTTACTATCTTTTCAATTCGATAGAATACCACCAGCCTTTTATGGCCAAGTTTCACCTAGGAGAGACATCTAATGATCTTGCTCCCCTATATATTCTGAACTGCTTTCGGAATCACGTCTACAACTGGCACCAATTCAAGTGACTTGTGCTTCAGCTCAGAAAAAAAGAGACTAATAATTATGGAAAAACTATATTATTTAAATCACTCCTCTTTTCCCGAATGGAGAAAGCGCGCTCTGTCTATTTTTCTCATTCTATTTGTTTAGCTGATAATTAGGCACCCTTCGTAATGGGAACTTTTGGTTGACGATACAAAACCAACTCCATAATCGATAGCTTACAGTTCTTGCTGAAAGTTTACTGAAGCTTAAACTCAAGATGGGCTCCATCATGGAGTCCATCTTACTGTAAAATTCTGTAAACATATCACCAGAAGTACCCAAAGGAGCTAAATGTCAAGGGAGAAATGTAAAAAGAAAATACAAATTTCCAATTAGAAATTAATAACACTCTACATTTTGTTCATTCTTGAATTACTCACGAACAAATTTGTTTGACTTTCTTCATGATTAGATTTGACTTTCCAGTATTTAACTTAATAAATTTCTTTGCGAGCGATCAAAATCCTTCCCCCAGGAATTCCTTCCATTTACTGCAGTAATAAACAAAATCGTCTCTAACCGCGCCCTCCCAAACAAGTCATCGTTACTTCATCATCGTAGTTTCACAATGGTGAAGTGTCAAAGCCATTAAATCTTTCAGCTAATAGGCAAATCTTTTTATTCAACCTACTCCCTATTCTAACTGACCTAATGAACTGTGTAACACATAGAATAAGTGTTAAATGACTTGATAACTGGCTAGTAGATACGATGGAAGCCGAGCAAAGTTTCTTTAATCCTTAAAACGTCGCTGGAAGGTAATGACAAACCAACTACGTGCTTTGACACAATTGAAAGGAAGGAAAGAAATCTCAGTGGAGCCAACCATAAGTTACTATGAGTGGAGGGGTGGGGGAATTGATAAAGAAGACGGAATGCAAAAGATGAACAAGTTCCAGTTGAATTCTTTTTATTTGTTATTAAATTGAAATAATATTTGTTTGTTTCACATTGTTGAGCATTCTAGAGCAAGGGAAAAAAATCTTTCGGCCAGTTGATCTGCTGCAATACTTTCAATATCTGCTCGAAACCATTTGACCTCACTTTCACCGTTCATGGTCTTGAGAAAAATAGAATGTCACGGTATTAACCCACCATGCACACTTTAACATTACTATATAAGGATTTCATGCCCCATAAAAACGAAAACAAATATTTCTTCAACTAAATCAGTTATTTGTTAAAATGGACATTTCTATAACTGTCTGTGTATCATACTTAATGTATACAGATCGTTGATAGACCAATTACTGGGATATTTGTCCCGAGATAACATCTCAGATAGATGTGCTGTGCTTAAAAACGCAATAAATATCGAAGAGAGACCAAAATTCACCCCAGCAGTTGTCAGCGAGAACGCCAGATGCATTTCGACCTTTCTTGGTTCTCCGCAATGACATGTAATCGCAATCAAAAACATAATTATGTTCCTCGTAGCCTTTCAATTGGAATCCTTTTTTGGTTTTAATTTACATAGAAATTTAGTTTGGTGCGAATAGCAAAGACAATATAACAGCAAACTGTAAACCCTGCTATAACTATTTCAGCTACTCCACTTATTGAGTCGAAAATTATCCAGCTTTACTTTGCCTTTAATTTCTTGAAAATGGATAATATAGACTTTCATAACGGTTTCAAACTTTGGATCAAGGCCAGCAATTGGAGAAGTAGTCAATTACATCGATCGCAGTACTTGTTTGATTCTTTGTTTTATCGAGTCTAAAAGGCTGAAAGAAAAATCCGACCTCGGCGGAATTTGAACACAAAATGCAAAGACCTGGAAGAGATGCCGCTAAGCTTTTTTTCTCTAACACGTTAACAATTTTAATATTGATTTCAAATTTTGGCACGAGGCCAACAATTTCAGGGAGAGCGTAAGTCGATTACATCGACCGCAGTACTGCTGATACTTCTTTTATCGACCCCGAAAGGATGAAAGGCAAAGTCGACCTCGGCGGAATTTGAACTCAGAACGTAAAAACAGATGAAATGTGTGCTAACAATTCTCTTCTACTCTAGGCACAAGGCTCAAAATTTTGAGGGATGGGCCAGTCGATTAGGTCGACCCCAGTACATAACTGCTATTTAATTTATCAACCCCGAGAGGATGAAAGGCAAAGTCGACATTAGTGGACTTTGAACTCAGAACATAAAGACAGACGAAATACCGCTAAGCATTTCGCCCGGCGTGCTAACGTTTCTGCCAGCTCGCCACCCTAATTTTGTTATTTAATATTATTTAATAACCTGGCAGGGCGAGCTGACACAATCATTAGCACACTAGGTTGAATGCTTAGCGGCCTTTCGTACGTCTTCACGTTCTGAGTTAAAATTCCGCTGAGGCCAGCTTTGCCTTTCATCCTTGTGGGATCAATAAAATAAGTACCAGTTGAGTACTGGAGTCGATGTAATCGACTTACCCCCTCCACCGAACTTGCTGGCCTTGTGAAAACATATATGAAATCAATATTATTTAAAAACAAAATATTTTAGGGTCAATTTAAATGAAATGAATGAGTCTCACCAAAGAAAGAACTTCTTAATGGTCGATCATTGTATATTCTCGATACGAAAACTAAACTTTCCTCAAACCATAAGCAACACATTCAAAAAGACACATGAAATAATCTTCCCTGAATTAGTACAGTATTTCTGAAAATAAGATATAATGGTATTAGATTGAATATCTTTGAACATAGGTGTGCTCGTTCAGGGCACTTGGCAGAACATACCAGTATTTTCTTAAGCTCATCGCTCCTTAGAGAGCATAGGCAATCGGCAAATTTTCTCCACTGCCCTCAACCAGGGCATTCTTTCAATATGGTGGTAGGAAGGCACTTTCTTGAGGAAAGACCTTTCTGTCCAAGGTTTTGTTGGTTTTGAATTGCTATCGACGCTTCTGTACCTGTTTCTTTTTTCTCTCTCTCTTTTTATTTTTATCTTGCTAGGGCAGCTGCTTCTACGCAAACCCATCTTTTTTTTTTACCTCAAGGAAGAAGTGGTTCATATTAACCTCACTGCTATCTCTTGACCTGTCCAGCATGGAAGGCCCAGTCAGGAGCTCACGGTCAACATTAATAGCTCTCAGGTTCATTGAGGTACACAAGCGTCGACATCGCACCAAGGACTAGACCTCGTGGCGGTAGCATATACCTTGCTTTCACTAATTATTTTCGGGGTTTATGTGCTCAGGAATAACCAGGATGTGACAGCAAGAGAAGGAAAGGGAGAGAGAGATAGAGATAGAGAGAGAGAGAGAGAGAGAGAGAGAGGAAGGGAGAGAGGAAGGGAAAAGAGAAAGAGAGAGAGAGAGACGTGTTGGGGTGGGGACTGTACCAGCAATCTACTCGGATGCTATAAATTGTCATCGGAGTGAAATGAAGCAACGTAAATGGAGAGCTTTGCTCGAGGAGACAACGAACCACTTGGTCTTTGAGTCGAACGCACGATCTTTTGATCGAGAGACCAACATACTAACCATAAAGCCAAAACTAACTTATATTAAAGCTGGACATTAGAATTGTAGAATTTATTGAAACAAACAAAAGGAAGATAAAATCCGAATAATAAATTAAATATCATGAAATAAACGTATTGGACAAATGAATATGTAGCAAACTCAAATTAAAATGGCTATAAATTATCGTGAAAAAAAAACGATGTAAAAATAAACTATATAATACAAATAAAATAAAATAAATGTGGACGAAAGGAGACACTTCAAAAATAACTGTGTTAAATGTCCAGTATTTGTTCATTTTGTATTTATATACACACACACATACATACATGTACACACGTATATGTTTGCATATGTGTGTCTGTGTGTGTGTTTGTGTGTATGTGTGTGTGTACGGGTCTTGAAAACCCATTTATCTGCTTCTTTTCTTTCATATGACTGCTACTGCAATGCAGAAATAGCTATATACTGCAAAGGTATTGTTGCGCAACAATCAATAAGCATCCAGATGACAATATCATGTGATTCTGAATTAGAAATAAGTGCAGTCTGTCGTGTGTTAACAACGTTTCCTTTTAAAAACATGTCTAGTTTTAACGACTTTATTAATAGAAGCATCACGTTATATAACTTCTTTGAAACGGACGGAAAATAACAATTGCTTTCTAACCCCAAAGTCTAATTTTGTTATGAATGAATATCGTTTATGGTTACATAGCAGTGACTTAGTTGAATATCGTTTGAGGTGTTGAAACAATTGCCTTCAGCGACGATCTAACAGTTGTTAAGTACGCTGAACAAAATGCTTAGTAGCTTATCTTTCGCCCTTTCACGTTCTGAGTTTAAATGCAACCGAAGTCAATTTTGCATTTCATCTGTTCAGGATCGACAAAATAAATACCAGCTGAGCACAAGGTCAAGGATATTCTTTCTAATTTTGGCACAAGACCAGTAGTTTTGAAGGGCGGAAGCAAGTTGATTTCATCGACTCCAGTACTTGACTGTTATTTTTTTTATCGATCCTGAAAGGAGGAACAGCAAAGTTGACCTCGTCAGGAACTGAACAGATATTACAAAGCACTCTGTCCGACGCCCCAACAATTCAGCTAGTTCATCTCCTTCAGCTCAATATTCATTCTACTATAGGAACAAAGCCTGAAGTTTTGGAGGGTAGAGGGCTAGTCGAATTCACCCACTTCAGTACTTGAATGGTACTTATTTTATCGATCCCAAAAGGATGAAAGTCAAAGTCGACCACGGTAGAATTTGAATTAAAGCTGTATAATAATCCTTCCTACTATAGGCACAAGGCCTGAAATTATTATTATTTTTTTTGGGGGGGGGGGGGAGGACAGTCGATTACATCGACCCCAGTGTTTCACTGGTACTTAATTTATAGATCCCGAAAGGATGAAAGGCAAAGTCACTCTCGACGGAATTTGAACTCAGAACGTGAAGACGGACGAAATACCGCTAAGAATTTCGTCCAGCATGCTAACGATTCTGCCAGCTCGCTGCCTTAAAGCCGCACAATAATAAATTACAGAAGTATGCATGCACACACGCACAGTACTCAACACGATGGCAATGATATAACGCAGGAACCTCTACGCTGTCGTTCCCTTCTACTAGAAACAGCAGCTACATTACACTATTCCCGAAAATAAGGTTGGATAGTCATAGCTTGCTTGTGTTTTGATGATAAGTTTACATACAATTATCATAGCGCTTATTGATACAATGCGTCGAGACAGGTCCTTGATTCATACAACCGAGAGCTGTTCTATTTTAAACATTATATCATATTAGAGCTATGACAGTTAATGGTGTATCTTCTTGAGCACTCGATTTAATTATCTCTGTTATGTATTGTTCTCACTGTAGACGTTGAAAACATTGATATTCTAGTAACGTTGCTGATTTTTCACTCGCATCAAGCGTTTTCAAAACATAACCATTTTATGGCTTCCTTTCGTACTACTACCTTCAGTTCAATTTGATGGTACCGTGCATCTTAAATTGTTAGTAAATCCAACAGCGGTGGTGATAAACATTATCAACAGCAAATATCAAGTAAAAAACATATCACCAAAAAATAACTGTTTTGTGAGAGCAAAAAACAACAACAACAAAAAAGATATCTTATTACTATGAGCTTAAAATGGCATTGAGGAGATGAAAAGGTAAAGGGGTGAGATAGGAGGAAGTACTGCCTGATTACAATTAGTTAAAAGTCTACCATTGTCTTCTATGGTCATTTCGCCTTTGCACATCTGATTTGAATCGTAAAACTTTACATTCTACTCTCTCTCACTTTCACATACGCATAACTTTGTGCTGAGTTATAACATATGTAGCTACAGACATTGCTATGATGCTGATACAAGTATTGTTCTTAGCAGTCGTTTATTCATAAGTTGCTGGGTTGTTATTTGTGGTGGTGTTAATTGCATTGGATTTGGTGTTGGTGATGATGGTGATGATGGTAAGGATATTGTTGATGATCGTGGTGCTCTTGTTAGTTGCATTGTTACAGCTGTCTAATTTCAAGTCAATTCTTATTGACCGAAGATCAAACGAGTATTGCAACTACTGCTACTACGAGCATAAATATGTCTAAGATTACATTATCCAATGTACGACCCACCTTTTTATTATAGTAGATTTAGAATATGATTATTAGGCTGCTATTCTACGTAGGTCGATCTATCGTATAAAAGGAGCCTGTCTCGCTCTTCTCACTTGATGAACTTCTCACCTTTTAGAAACGGTATGTTTTCGCACTGGTTAAGGTCGAACTAGTTGTGGTATTAAGAATAAAGAATAATAGATCAGATTTTGGTGCTCATGTTTATCTCTTGTTCTCCTCTGCTCAAAACAAATCTGATCAAATTAGCAAACTCATTCTAGCCGCGCTCATTCCGTCTTTCCAGATATAATTGATCTCAGACTACAGTTTTCTACCAATTTCTTTGCGAATGTCTATAAAGCACGATTTGAGACAGGCTTGCCTGCCAATCCTAGCAGATCGATCGACTGCATAGAGACCTCTCCACCCTCCGGTCGCTGCGGCTGCTGGTGATAATGGTATTCATGGCAATAGGCTACAGCCTTAATAACTAAATGGTACTTACTGTTTCAGTATTGCAAAACAGAAGACCGCAGCAACAAAATAGTAGTTGCAGCAACAGCATTCTTCTTCTTCTTCTTCTTCTTCTTCTTCTTCTTCTTCTTCTTCTTCTTCTTCTTCTTCTTCTTCTTCTTCTTCTTCTTCTTTTTCTTCTTCTTCTTCTTCTTCTTCTTCTTCT
>NC_068982.1:34791365-34793874 GCF_001194135.2 Octopus bimaculoides
ACACACACACACACACACACACACACACACACACACACACACACACACACACACACACACACATATATTTACACAAATATACACTCCCACGTTACAAGCATATATCTATGTGTGTATATATGTATCTAAGCATGTTGGATGTGTATGCATGTATACGTTCACGCAGTTAAAACATATATCACTGCTGTTGTAATTATTTTACAGTTTGATGTATTGCTCTCCTCATCGTAGTCACAGACAACTTTGTCTGCATCAGCATTATGATTATGTCGCTATATTATTAATTTTGTGGTTGTCATAATGGTTCTTATTGCTTTTATTGTTAATCTTACTGTTACAGTTGATAGTGTTGCCGTTGACTTAGTGGCTGTTGCTTTTATTTTTGTGTGGGAGAGTTGTCCTTGCTATTGTGCCTGTTGTCATATTAGCCGTTTGCAGTTAATAGGATTAATGCAATGCTTGATGAGTCATATGTTAGATAGGGTTTAGTTGTGATGTTTTCCACATTTTAAATTCAATCAGTTCCACATGCTAGCAACTTATCTTTGAGTTAAATACTGTGAAATGCAAACGCTTTCGTCACATCTGCAGGATTAGCTGAATGCTTTCCCTCAGACTACAAGTGTTTAAAAAAAAAATGGATGACACTTCCGGTTGGTGTCACTGTTTTCACTGTTTCCGTTCATTTAAAAATGTATCTATTTTCTAACTAAATTCGAACACACATGCAATTATACACATTCACACATTATTGCCGAGTATATATATATACATATTGACATATGTATATTCGCTAATATACACAAAAGCCACACCCGTGTGTGCGTGTGTGTGTGTGTCTGTGTATGCGCGAATCGCGAATATACATATATATATATGTATATATATATTTATATATATACACACATACAGACGAATGTATATTCACGGATCTGCGAAAAAGCACTCGCCTATGTGTGTACGAATATATGTGTGTGTACGTATAAATATATGTGTATGTTTATATATATACAAGCACATATGTGTATATATGTTTATGTATGTATGTATGTATGTATGTATGTATGCATGTATGTATGTGTGTGAGGATTATAGGCACAGCGGGCTTCCATTATACAAACAAGAGGTAACCGTAAAAGGTCCTTTATTTTCATCGGCTACAAGAATTTTATTTCGATTTGATTTATAAGGAAGTAACACAGCACAATATGCATATGCACGTACGCGTGTATGTATGTGTCTGTGTATGTGTGTGTGTGTGTGTTGTTTGTCTCTGTGTTTATGTGCATGATTTCTACTGTAAGGCACAAGGCCTGAAATTTTGTGGCGAGAGGGCTAGTCGACCACATCGACCCCAGTGTTCAACTTGTACTTATTTTATCGTTCTTGAAAGGATGAAAGTTAATGTCGACCTCGGCAGAATTTGAAAAGAGAACGTAAAACCGGAAGAAATGTCACTAAGCATTTTGTTCGGTGTGCTAACGATTCTGCCGCCTTTCTATGTGTATGTAAATGATTGCTCAGCATATGGAAGCCCTGGACTTTATTTTTCTGAAAATAGTTTAATACATTGGAAGTAAGAATTTTATTTTAAAGCTAATTAGAAGCATCACAAGTATTATAAGTTGGGCATGAAACATGTACAGAGACTATATATTGTAAGGCAGTTCAAATGAAAAAATTAAATGAGGATGTAATCGAATTAGAAATACTTGAAACCATACAGACAGATATAATATGTATGATATACACGCAAATGGACCAAGAAAACACACACGTGTAGCTATATAATACAGTACTGGCTCTCCGTCGGTTACGACGACGTGTGTTCCAGTTGATACAATCAAGGGAAGTGCCAGATTTAAAATTACCGTGCAAGTGCCTGGGCACTCCACAAACACGCGTATCCTTAACGTAGATCTCAGAGAGGTTCAGTGTGACAGAGTATGTAACAAGGCTGGTTCTTTGAATTACAGGTACAACTCATTTTTTGCTGGCTGAATGGATTGGAACAATGTGAAATAAAGTGTCTTGCTCAAGGACACAGCGTACCGCTCGGATTCGAACTTATAACTTTACGATCGCAAGCTGAATACCCCTAACGACTAAGTCACGCGCCTTCACAATACACATAATTACAAATATACTAATGCGTCAACTACATGTATGTTATGTCATCCACCGAATTCATAATTATACGCATCTTATGCTGTGGTATGAATTCTTAATTAGGTTCAGTTAGTAGATGAGAGGAGTTTCGGTTGCTTTTCATATTATTACTTACTGCTATCTCCTGAGTTGCTTGTAATGTAAAAATTTATGTGAGCCAGTATTCCCAGATCAATGAAGATTGTTGATATCTTAAAACAATTTATTGAAAATATAGTAATTGCATGTTACTGAATTTATTTTCAGGCCTGGTCAAGTACTACCGCTAATTCATTCTATATTCACTTTGTCGTACACCAGTCCCGGATCAGCTTTGATCAAGACGAGATATCTAATATAT
>NC_068982.1:34793984-34796277 GCF_001194135.2 Octopus bimaculoides
ATATATATATATGTGTGTGTGTGTGTGTGTGCGTGTACAAGGAGACACATGTATTTGTGTGTTTTATGCTATAATAAAAACAAATTTACGTTAAATTGAAGGATTACTCAATATATTTGGTAGAGTACAAATTTATTATTCTTTGACAAGAATAGTATTAAAAGTAACTACTCGCATTGAGGAATATATATTCACATATATCAGCGTGTGTTTTCGTGTGACTATATATTTGTGCATATTTGTAATATGATTTATGTTTTCGTGTTTACGCTGACTTTTAGTTATTAGACATAGCACCAACATAGATTGATCTAATCTAGGTGTCCTCTCTAGTTTTACTCTGATTTTTCTTATCTTTATTAAAAATATTACATGAATAAAAATCGCATAATGAAGGTATATGTTTTGCTTTTCTATCTTTTATTTCCAGTCTTGTTACATCGCTAAAAACAAATTTTACCAAGAATTGCTGATATTCAAATGTAATACTGAAATCTGTATTTATTTATTTGTGCTTTTTCTTTCCAGCTTACCATTCCATATTACTTTATCGATGCAAACTGAGGAGCGAGACTTTACGGCGTCTCTCGACTTACCGACGTACACATTATCATTCGTTTACTTTAAGACAACAACACAAGATCCACTCAAAGGTTTCTAAACTTGGCGGTTTCTGCTCTGAACTTAACGTTCTCTTTGGGCATAATTCTGGTTTAAGCACCCTATATAATCCTCATAACCTTTTTTATTGTTTGGAAATTTCAGAAAGTTTGTGCGAATTTGTGTTCTACACACGCCAATTCATATGATTATGAAACAAAAATTTCAATCTTTCACTCCTCAGCTCCGCCCATAAATCCTAAAATTTCCCCTCTTTTTCCACTCTTTTCCCTTGCATGCATCAGCATTCCATTATAAATGTGTTTATGGGAGAGAAATATTGAAAAAACATTAATACATGTCAGAGTGCCAAAGAAACGAGGATGGTATCAGGTAGTCGTGAGATGGCTGAAAACAACTGCTAACTTGCCCTTAAATCGCACACAATTGTTTTTACGTAATTGTAGGAATTCCCGTGTGTAGAATACAAATGCGCAAAAATTTTCTGAAAATCTTAAAAAATAAGCAAGTTATAAGGGGGTGTAAGGGGTGCTTAAACTTAATTCTGCCCTTCTTTGCGGTCACAAGTCAAGGAAGCACTATGCGAGTGTCGTGGATATCGTTCTTCTTCTGACGAAGTCATTAAAACACGGAATGAGAAGATTGGTGCGGCTGTTAGGATGCTAACGGTTTGGCACGGCTGACGAGATACTGAACCTGTTTCGTTGACAGTATGTTTTGGCATTGGAGGCAAATATGCCCACACATGCACGAGAGTATGCACGTACAGACAGAGAGTGAGTGAGAGAGAGAGAGAGAGAGAGAGAGAGAGAGAGAGAGAGAGAGAGAGAGAGAGAGAGAGCGAGAGAGAGAGAGAGAGAGAGAGAGAGACAGAGACAGAGACAGAGAGAGACAGAGAGAGACAGAGAGAGAAAAACAATAAAACGAGAGAAGCGTTGAAACGCCTGATATCAAGCAAGTCAGGGTCGAATTAGCTACGCCAAAACAAGACGGCGCCAAGATGGCTGAAACAAGACGTCTCACACTTATTGAAACAATAGTAGCACATCTCCCAAAGTTCATACTGTACAATCTTAAACACAGAAGCAAAGTATTAGATGATATCTGTAAAACTATGAATGACTCACAGCAATAGGGGCTTTGATCGAAATTGATCTGGGGATTCACATAATAATAAAACCAAAAATTTGCTGATACAAAGATAAATGACTTCTTGTAAGAAAAAAAATACTCAGGGATAGAAAATCACTGTACATTAGCAAAATCAAAAGAAAATGTTTTGTAATGTAATAGGGATGTTGTAGATGTGTGGTACATATGTCCTTTCGTGTGTATAGGTATACACACACACACACACACACACACACACACACACACACACACACACACACACACACACACACACACACACACACACACACACACACACACACACACACACTACACTATAGTATATATACTGCTCTTTCACTAATTTTGATATCTTCGCGTCTCAAGCAGCTGGAGATACGATAATTTGACCAAAAGAACCGGTAATTGCAAGTAAAAATATTGAGAAAAAACACGCATTTGGCCAAATTTGAAGATATAACAGTTTAACATATTGTCAACGATCTATCTATCTATCTATCTATCTATCTATCTATCTATCTATCTATCTACCTATCTATTT
>NC_068982.1:34796287-34797754 GCF_001194135.2 Octopus bimaculoides
TATATATATATATATATATATATATATATATGAAAAATCGAAGTTGAAAATACACTGAGAATAGTTAACATATTTCTTATTAAAATATTTGAAGCTCTATATTTAAGAGATGAGGTATTATGTACATAATTTACATTATTTACATTTGACGGATATTTGTCCTCATCTTGTTTGTTGTTAACACAAACAAGATGAGGACAAATATCCGTTAAATGTAAATGATTTAAATAATGAATATTTGAAGTGTTAACCGGTTTCACAGTTTACACTGATATTGAAAAAGTTCAAATAGAAAGACGTGGTTTATATCGCAGCTATCTTGCTTCTGACTAGTGTTTGAAGTTTGCTCTGTTTTTGTAGGGAGTTCATGGCTCAAATTAGTATATGCTTTGAATAGGATTTGATTGGTCGAGGATAGTCACATGGCTGGTCTTTGAAATTTTTGTAGGTTCCCCGCTACTTCGGTGTGTTAGTATCAAGTGACAATGTTTGGCGTCGTAAGTTAAGGCTGAATGTTTTCTGTCAAGTGTTTGTAAAGAATGAACACATGATTAACTTTATAACCTTTTGTACGTTTCCCGTTAGTCCGCGCGTTAGTGTCACGTGACAGTATATTTTGCGCCTAAAAAGTGAGCCGACACGGTTGAGTGAACATGTTTAGTTATAACCAAGATATACCAAATTTAATCTGGGAGAGTGGACAGGAGTCGTTTGTATGTAGTCTAATGGTCAAAATTTAGATTGTTAGCTGTGTAGCTTCCTCATGATAAGTGGCAGAATGAATTTTGTGTGTGAATGATTATTTGTGTATGTTGACTGTTAAAGTTTGTGAAGTCTTGGTTTGTACTTTTGTATGAAAGTATTTTCTTTGTTTATCCATACTTCATCTGTGGTATTCATTGCACATAGATAGAGTGAGAAGACCTGGAATTTGGGAGGCTTATTTTTTGCACATATGTCAATGTGACTACTCAGTGGGATCTGTCTCAGGGGTTTCGTATTTGTTGTTAGTGAATGGTCAGTCTATTTCTCAGAGTAAGCTTTGTTTGGTCTATGTAATCTTCATTACATCCTTGACATTTGACAGCGTACATTAAATTCCACAAAGAACATGTAAAGTGATTCTTTACGGCAAAAGTCTGTCTTGATTTGAATTTGTATGCTGCGTCTTCAATAAAGCTGAAGCCCGCAATTGGGGCGCCCACATTTTTTGATTGTTGATGTAGAAATTGTGGAAGGTAATTTAACACTTGTGAGGAATTTTCTGAGGGACTTTGAGTGTCTTTTATTTTTGATTCTTCTGTGTATTTCAAATGCTTGTTTCATTTTTGGGTCTTGTTTTAGTAGTGGATAATATGTAAACCTGTGTGTTTCTTGAGTTATGTGTTGTAATAAAGGGTAGTTTATTGGATGTATCTGGAGCGTTTTTCGTAGTTCTTCGATATTTATTACTTTGGCAAGATATAT
>NC_068982.1:34797808-34798654 GCF_001194135.2 Octopus bimaculoides
ATAATATATATATATATATAATATATAATATATATACATATATACTATTATATGAGTATGCGTATATAAATGCACATCTATAAACACACAAACGCACACATATATGCATTATTATATTCATATATGTTATGCATACATAAACAAATACATATATAAAGATGTACATACACACTTGTGAGTCTGTGTTGGTACAGGAATGTTTACGCTGGTATATATTTGTATATACAGTAAAATATGTAATTTCAGAGCAATAGGGACGGAAAGTATGAAGGAGAAGACAAGACAGATAGAGAGATAGATAAATAAACAGATAGATAGAAAGAGAAAGAGAGAGAGAGAGAGAGGGAGGAGAAAGACTGGAGAAAGATTCAGAAACGTGTATGGGAGATTGATGGCAGGGAAGAGAACTAGTAAAACGTAATGAAATATGGCTTAGATTCTGGTAAAAGCTATTGATTTGTCAAGTTATGACATCAGCCCCTTGTCAGTAACTCTGGCCAAGACTCTAGAGTTGCTGATATATTCACAAGTTTTCAAGCTTGCAATATAAATCCCTGAGGAGATATGGGAAAATTCCTCTGAATATATTTCAGATTTCTCATCGTATGTATGTATGTACGTGTATATGTATGTATGTATGTACGTGTATATGTATGTATGTATGTATGTATGTATGTGTGTGTATTTATGTATTTATGCACGGATCTATGTACATATGTGTATGCATGTATGAATCTATATATGTATATATATTATGCATTCATGCCTGTATGTTTATATATGTATATGTATGGATGGATGTATATAATTATATGTGTATATGTATATGTATATATATATATATAT
>NC_068982.1:34798975-34810652 GCF_001194135.2 Octopus bimaculoides
AGAGAGAGAGAGAGAGAGAGAGAGAGAGAGAGATAGAGAGTGATAAAGGGAGAGAGAAGCAGACAGACAAAGTACAAAAGAAAATATGTTAATGGTTTCATATTTGTATTTCAGTATGCATTGACATGGGTGTATTTGTACAATCTCGAGGTCACGTGTCTGATTCCATATCATTTGTAATACCCAACCGTTGCGTATGTACGTATGCGTATACGTTTCAATTACTATGTTAGGATGACTAATTTTGAATCAGTTTATTCATTCGCTTTGTATCGAATTGGAATATGGAAATGAATGTCGTAGAGCAGAGAAGTCCTAAAACAAAATGGCGACCAATAAAGTTGACTGTCCGTGGCAATCTTTTATGGCTTCAGCGAATTTCTTTCCCTTATCTGTATTTACTTTTATTGGTATCAGCCAGAGACTGTGGCCATGCTGGGGCACCACCTTTAGTGTAACTGGTTTTTTACTCTCACTTCCCGGTTCAATTTTTGGAACTGTTTCTGATGAAGTAACGAGTTTCATAGAGCTCTTCTTCTTTGAGTTTCATGCCTCGATAATAATTTGTGTGGTACGTCAGATAAAAACTTGTCCAAATGGTCTTTGGGCACATCCATATCCACATCTCGCAGATCTCTGAGGTTGTTTAGTAGATTATTGAAATTTTGTGGTCCCTTGTAACCTGAGTTATTACAATACTGCGTCCTTACTCGAGATGGAAAGAACGGGATAATTGGTACTGTGCAGTGGTGTTCAGTTTGGTGGCAGGTATAGCCTTGGATCCTAAAGTTGGGTTGTAGAACTTTTGATAATCATCTCTCTCTCCTCTCCCCTCTCTCTCTCTTTGTGTGTATATATATATAAACAATTTAGCTAGTTAGAAAACCTATGGCTGTTCTGTAGGAACCGACGTTACTACCATTTCAACTCCAAGAGGACACTTCCTCCAGCTGGTTATTCGATGCAATTTGCACCCGATATATATTGCAGCCAGGGGAGCGAACCCCTATCGTCATCCAGCCACAAGACCACCATTCCGTACGGTTTCGATCTCTTTGTACTCATCCTCAGTGGTGGATACTCGTCCGATAGAGATAGTAGTAGTTCATCCAGCTCGCAATAAATGGGAAAAAAACTGACACCCATTCACTGATCTTGCAACAAGCAAATTAGCTAGTTAGAAAATTTCTATAAGAGATGAAAGCAGTAACTATACTGAGAGGTAATGGTTATCGCCACACACACACACACACACACACACACACACACACACACACACACACACACACACACACACACACACACACACACACACACACACACTAGGGAGTAGGGCTTCAATTCTTTTAGCTTCTCGCTACAGCTCATCTGACGCACCGAGTCAATCTCCTTTGTATAGTGGCGTTTGACTGTGTTGAGTTCCGTAGTTTGTTCGACGCTTTGCAGCGACCACAGTTCGGAGACTTCACAAGTTGGAATATGTATATATATATATATATGTATTATGTAGTAAATGACAATCCTGATGATGATTATTATTAGAATGTGGATGATGATGACGAAGCTGATCAGTTTAGCTACACTAACACACACCATAATACACGTAGGTGTTGTGTGTTTCTTTGTGTTTGTGTGTATGTGCGTGTGTGTGTATGTGTGTGTGTGTGTGCACGCGCACACATACTTGTATATGTATGTGCACGTTAGTATATGTTTGTATTTGCGTGTGTGCAGTTGTTATTCGTTTTACACGCTACGTTTTGCATAGTATCACATTAGCACGGTTTTTGTTTTGGTCGATTTTGTTTGTTATATTTTCCTTTCTAACGTGAAGGTTGTTAGTCAGTTGCTACTTCGGAAAATTTGTCGAAATGTAGATGAAGGTGGCCTGTATGTTCCGAGAAGAGTTTACTCTCAGCGTGCATCTGTAGGTCAGGCAATGACAACTGGGAGAATGCACTTGCTTTCATAAAACACCATCACAAAGCAACAAGATTTGCTTTGTAGTTGATGTGTTATGAAGGCGAGAAAATAATGCAGCTGAGTAATAGGAATGTGACGTTTGGTCCAGTATTCTTTAAATTTTGCTTCTATTTGGGAAACCTTAACGTGGTACTCCATCTGTTAGAAGTAGTGGCTAAATCTGCTTTAAATCACATCCTAACGTCTAAAACAAAAAGGAAAATTAGTTTATGTATTACTAGATACAATATGCCTGAGAAGAAAATGGAATGGTTACATCAAAAATACTTTTGATGATAAGCCTACTCTTTCATGCTTGACTTGAGCTAAACAAACCAACAGTTAGTTCATAAACCCTTTCAGTCCATTGATTTCTTCACTCAGCATTTTTTCCACTAGTATTGGTTACTGTATTGTAACATTCTTCAGATAAATGGGTGACACATTTCAAAGAGATAACTATAAATCAGTTTTCTCTTTATGGATGTTTTTAATCAGGACACTCATCTTCCTTAAGAAGTACTGACGTCCTTGTGGAAGATGCTGACGCTCACTTCAGAAAACGCTATATTAAAAGAAGGCTCAAACATCTTAGTATGGAGAAAAACTCAATTTGGAATGTTAGGAAGTTCAATTTATTTTACTACAACTACTCGCCTCTCTCGAGTTGTATCATTTTTAACATTTTCAATAATACTATAACAGTAATGTTTGCTCTAAATACAATGTTCACTTTTCCCTCGATGTCATATTTCTTAATCCAATCCTTTTCCTTCTATCGAATTGCAGCACACTAGACATCTTTTCACTTCCAAACTAATCAAACGGAATACTTGCTGATTAAACGTCACGGCGTGATCTCTGTCTTCAGCTTTTAACAACCTGAAAAGTTTATGGGTATTGCTATTTTTCACAATGAGAACTTTAAAAGAAAATCGATAATTGCAAATTAATATTTGACTCACTCAAAGCCTTAGATTCAAAGCAGAAAATAGGAGGCTTGAGTTACCAAAAAACATCGGCAACTTATGCGAACAAAAACTTTCACAGGGTTCTAATGGTACGATTCAATCTTTTCTATTTGTTCTCCGTCACATCATGTTTACTTACAAAATATATTACTATTGGAAATTGTTTATACTTACAAGTTAGTCAAATACGAAGTGGTCCGGGGCATTTCTTCTGCCAGAATCTTCCTTAAACAAAACTTACAAAGCTTACGAAGCAAAGCTATTGATATAACGGATGTGAGCAACAACAAAAAATATTCGTTAAATTGAGAGAAATAGTCTGGATAATGATATAGGACGCTCACACTGTAAGCACTCTCCTCCCTTGTTTCAAATAGTTGTTTAAAACGCCTGCTTAAGGAGTTTGTTTATGTATGACGCATGCTTCTAAGTTTACAATATTTGTGTCACACAGAATAAACTTGGAGACTATTATTCAGAAAAGTCTAGAGTGAATGTAGATACTACAGTATGGTCGGGAAACCTCTTTCATCGTAGCTTTCTGTAGTGTGTAGCTACGTCGGTATACATTCTACGTTAAAATCCTGTGGGGATCGACTTTATCTTCCTTTCCTTTGCAGACAGGGGTGGGCTCGATAAAATAAGTATGAGTCAAGAATTTTTATCGACCAAATCGACTGTTCCTTTCATCAAGATTTGTAGTTTAGATATTACTTGAAAACCATATAGTTGTAAGTGTTGTTGACATCATTTGCAGTCGGCATGAGAAGCAACAATGCTGGCACTTAAGCATTGAACCATCGCCTTAATACAACGAGACAAAACAAGTTACTTTGTAACAACAGGAAACTGAATATTTACTATGCGGATAAGTCTATGTGGACATGTCTAAGATAGCACGTTATAAATCAACAGAATTTCTTCACTTTCAATATCAACAACACATTGTTCTTGCTAAGTGATACTTTGTTTTTAAAAGCTATAAATTTGAACAGAGAAGATATTTTACGACCGAAAGCATCACTGTCTAGTGTAAATAAATACTGAATATAATGAAATGAAGTCGGCACAGATACAAGCAATCTCAATTGTGAAAAATTATTTTTATGAAAATAGATGCTGACTCTATTAAAACTAATTTTGTTTCCCTTTGTTTGCACATCTTTGAGTATTTTCTATGTAAAGAATGTGAGTCGTTTATTTTATATATTTCAATTTTTTCTTCAGTTCAAAATTCTATTTCACTGACAGTTCTGTAATTAGTGTCTGTCTTATCAGTTTTCAGAAAATTGGACACATGGAGAAGAATTCAAGTGTCTTTATTCTTGTTTCCAGCGTCAAATCGATTTTTAACTTCTTTTGGAGATAATAATTGAAAAGGCGGACGTTTTGTCTTTTCTTTTTCGGCGTTTATCTTTTATTGCACTGTCTTTAAAAAAAAGGAGTCTCAATAGATATTTCATAAAGTATTGATCTCACAAATAACAGACTTTGACTCTGTGTTCTAGAAGAATGACGCATAATTTTTAGACAAATGATTTTTACTTATCTCACCTTGCAAATTTCGTTGCTAAACCAGATTTAACTGATTCTGTCACATTATAAAAAGAAGTTGAGTGAGGTACATCATTCTGAAGATCAAAGTGTGTTACAGTACAGGAAGGAAAGAAATTTATGTTCACAAAGAAATATGTTTATCCAAAAAGGTGAAGATTTTCTTCGTAGGATTTAATGTACATAAATATAGCTAAGCCATATGAAATGATATGAAACATTTCACATGCAGTATTTTTTCATATGTTCGCACAGTCAAAAAAGAAAAAAAAAATTAAAACAAGCTTTGCATTTATTCAACGATGACAACTGGTGCTTCATTTCAAGAATGTGGTAGAAGAAAATTCGGAATTCAAGTTTTAGACTTTGCTAATAAGACACATGAAATTGAGTTAATCTTATTTTCACACTGTCTTAATAATTTAATAATCAGTATTTCCAATACTGAAGGGGAAAGTATGACTCCAAATGGATGAAATACAAACCACAATGCGATTTGAACTGCGAACGTAGATGAACAAAAATAAACCGCCCGTCTCTAAATTTTACTACTCTAAATAATAAAAGTATCTTACTTGGGTACAAATCCAATAAATTTTGTAGGAGAGTGATCGATACAATCGACCCAAGTACTTTTCCAAAAGGATGAAAGCAAAGTTAACTTGAGTGGCATTTGAAACAAGAAAATAAAGAATCGGAGCAAATATAGTAAACCGTTTTTAGCTTTGAGTTTCTAACGATTC
The DNA here is from genome assembly GCF_001194135.2 of Octopus bimaculoides. Classification (NCBI taxonomy): domain Eukaryota; kingdom Metazoa; phylum Mollusca; class Cephalopoda; order Octopoda; family Octopodidae; genus Octopus; species Octopus bimaculoides. The sequence goes on from NC_068982.1 coordinate 34,804,206, forward strand.
TGCCAGCTGGCCACCCCTCTCTAACTAGTAACAATTTTAATAGCACGTCATTGTTCATATCAATTGTGACAGAAATGTGGTTGGTTGATATCCACCAATCACATTGTAATTATTCCAGTAAATTCATGTGTTAGAAAGCTCTTTCTGAACTTTGTGTCCTATTAAGATATTATTCTAATCTGAATGATTATTACATATTTTTAAGAGAGGAATCTCAGTAGATATCATTTTGATAAGGTTTTATAATCTTCATGTTCTATTCAATTAACATGGTTCAATTGAATTCATATTTCGTGACAGAAATGATCAAGGCAGTATTGGGACGATTTTTCTGCATTTCAGCATCCACAGGTTGGGTTCTACGTGGATATCTCGTAAACACCATCTTCGTATTTCATTCATATTTTGACAGTGAAGATGTAAACTCTAGAGTAGCTACAAATTGCCAACAGCTAACTTACTCCGTTATTTTACTAACCGCCACTCACGATATAGCAATAGGGTGGTACTACAAATAGTCGAGTAAATCACCTCTAGTATTTGACTGGTACGTTCTGAGTTCAAATTCCGCCAAGGTCGACTTTGCTTTTCATCCTTCGATAAAAGAAGTACCAGTTGAATACTGAGATTGATGTAATCGACTTACCCCGCTTCCCTGAAATTACCGAGCTTGTGCTAGAATTTTAAACCAACATGTGAAGTATTTGGTCAGACACTTTACCAATTTTGAAAGTCTGCTGCTCTTAAGCTCCATGCACATATTGAGGCTGATTCAGTTCAATATATTTTCATTCCTACAAGGAACGGTTATTCACTTAGGAAATACATGCCGTCATGTCCGTATTTTAATATATAGACTTATGACATTGTTTAAGGTCGCACATTTTGCTCGGTAATATTGAACTATCATAGGATTGATGCTTATATCATCGATTCTGGATTGATTAAAAACAAAATCGGCCCCAGCAGGATTTGTAATAAGAATCAGTATTTCATTGTTGGTTTCTTTTTGATCAAACTCAAAGAACCTTATCAATTTACCAGGGATAAAGGGGAAGTTGTCACCTCAATATTTTCCATAAAGGAAGTGAATATTCTGACAATGAAGATGTAAACTCCACGGTAGGTACAAATTACCAACAGCTAACTTTCTCCATTATCTTAATAACCGCCACTCGCGATATAGCAATAGGTTAGTACTACAAATAATTGACTGAATATTTGAACATTTTTGGTTGCGAAGATCATCACGTTGCATTCTATATCGTTTTTCATTCATCATATATTTGAAATAACAAGGGAAGAAGTTTGGCAGAATTGGAACATCGCCAGACAAAATTACTTTGCAGTGTGTTTTACGTTTCTTTACATTCCGAGTTCAAACCCTATGGAGGTCAAATTTTTTCTGAAACAAATAAAGTATAAATCTAATATTGGAATCGATGCAGTTGACGTTATTTTACCCTCATCCTGAGCCTCAGTTACAAATCACGTTGCCAAGACAAATTACAGCCGATTAAAATATCAAGTTTTATCTGGGACAATTGTGTTTATATATGTGAGTGTGTGTATTAATAAGTTTCTATACACACACATATTTATATGTATGAACTATGTTTGTGTGTACAAATATCTGTGTGTGTGTAGGTTGGGTAGCACAAACAGTATTAACAGAACCCAAAACAGGAACAAAAAGAGAATTTTAATCACCAGAAATTACAAAGTGACTGAATGGCCAAAACTTTTAATACTTGCTCGAACGTTTCCATATGGCACTGTAGAGAGTTCTAGGTCACAACAAAAGATACATGCTTGACTCTTATAAATAAATTTCAGGCTAGGATAAACCCAGGTTTCACTGATTTTCATAGAAAATGCTTTTCTGCCTCTGCATACTGGAACTACCTTTGAATCAAGTTACTCGGGTATTCATTTGTTCTCTTTTAAAGTCTGTGGTCATCCATGATGGTCAAGAAGAATAGTTAGTACAGCATTATGATCCATGGTTAATATGCAGCAATAAACCTAATAGAAATTGATTGCTCTTGGATCACCAGTTCTTACTATGTATGCAGAGTTGCAACATTTGCAGCTGTCGAAAGTTGTTCGCGTCATAAAATTAAATTTTCCAATAAATCGCTTCCTTAGATTTCCTTGAAACTATTGATGATGTTGAGTCTGTGTAAATAAACTGAATGAGAACTGCTTAGCATGCCTGCATTACATGGTAGTCAATAATTTAATAATTGCTAATGGTTGCAATTTATATTTGAAACATCGTGAATACCTAAAACATTTCGGCTCAGGCGTGACTGTGCAGTAAGAAGTTTGCTTCCCAGCCATGTGGTTCCGGGTTTAGTTCCGCCGCGTGACACATTGGGCAAGTGTCTTCTACTATAGCTTCGGGCTAGCCTAGTCTAGTGATGGAGATAAACCAAAACTATCAAAGAGACTGTAAATGCTAGGCTTCACTAATGATTTCACTTGCCAAAATTATGGTCACAACATTGCAAAAACTATTTCGTAAAAGCTAACCTTTAACTTCAGCTCGCAATATGATGGTGTTGTTGCTGCTTATTAAAAAGTCTCTCGACTGATAGACAGGCTTGAGGTCACACACATCTCAATTCATAAGCACACTGTATTTTCATTCTCCATTTTTTCCACTCTTACTCAAATAGCAGAGGCTGAGTGTGTACACCTTACCTACATACACACAATAACTCTACATAGGTATGTATATAAGTGTGTGTTTGTGTATATACGCGTGTGCATGTATGTTAACATACGTATTAGGCGGCGAGATGTCAGGAAAAATAGCAGCTTTTCATCCGTTATTACGTTTTGACTTCAAATTCCGCCGAGGTCGAGTTTGCTTTTCATCCTTCCGGTATCGATAAAATAAGTACCAGTTGAACACTGGGGTCAATGCAATCGACTTGCCCTCTCCTCCTAAACTGCTGGCCTTGTGTTGAAATTTGAAACCAATATTCAAACATATATATGCATGTTAAATAGCTGTATAATTCACTTTAGATTTATTTCAACATTTTCGTGAGACAAGTGTGACCTGGTCAGTGATATAGTTCCACTGTAAAATAGAATACTACCACGTCCAGGAAAAGTTTTATTTCTCGTGTATTTAATACAACGCATACCATTTTATACGGCAGGCATGGGCAATCTTTTTCGAGAAGCAGGCCGCATGAGACATGCCACATCATCAGGTGGCCCACCATACTAAAACAATTCAAGATAATTTTTCGTTGGTGTGCTATTCAGTAAGTTTCGCAGGCCACAGTTTCCCTATGACTGTTCTATAGTAGAGGTGCGTGGTTTAGTGATTAGGGTGTTGGATTCATGATCATAAGATTATGGTTTCGATTCCTGGACCGGGCGACGCGTTGTGCTCTTGAGAAAAACATTTCATTTCACACCGCTCCAAAGTAACTCTGCGACGGACCGATGGGGAATTTATACGCCTTGGAAACCAGGAAACCGGTCCTTATGAGTCGGCAGACTGGAGAAGATAACTTTACTTTTTAACTTTACGACTGTTCTATAGTCTCGAACTAACTCAACGTGTGTCGCTGAAATAGGATGAAATTGCAATTCAGATGTGCAGCTATGTTGTATACTGTGTCATAGTGACTCTGCCTGAGAATTACGTCCAGGGTACACGTAACTGTGGAATGCTCATCTACTGAGTCCTCATTCTCAAACAGGGGAGATTCATCACTACCACTAACACGCACACACACTCACACATACAAAGACACATGCGCGCGTGCACACACATTTTTATAAATAAAACTTCGCTGTGCACTTCGTCAATATAACTGGGTTAATGGTGCAAAGCTCAAAGACATTTAACTCCAGACTGACGGCACCCCATTTAAAATAAATGTTTATAACGCATAATGTATTTGAAAATCGGTGGAGGCGCAATGGCCCAGTGGTTAGGGCAGCGGACTCACAGTCATAAGGTCGCGGTTTCGATTCCCAGACCGGGCGTTGTGAGTGTTTATTGAGCGAAAACACCTAAAAGCTCCACGAGGCTCCGGCAGGGGATAGTGGCGAACCCTGCTGTGTTCTTCCACCACAACTTTCTCTCACTCTTTCTTCCTGTTTCTGTTGTACCTGTATGTCACGCTGAATATCCCCGAGAACTACGTTAAGGGTACACGTGTCTGTGGAGTGCTCAGCCACTTGCACGTTAATTTCACGAGCAGGCTGTTCCGTTGATCGGATCAACTGGAACCCTCGACGTCGTAAGCGACGGAGTGCCAACAACATTTGAAAATCGACTTACTGCGTTAGTGGCATTAGCTGCTCACGAAAGTGGAGATAGAATAAAGTGATACTTCAACTCAAATTTGTTCGAGTAAATACATGATATCGAAGTCGCTGATTAAATTCATTTCTGCTCTTCACTATCTCGCTATGTGAAGCTCGTCGAAAAGTTTAGATGTTGATTATCACAGTGAGGTGAAATCTTAATCTTCATTTTCTAATCTTATTTTAAATCAATCATTTCCTTTTAATATTGCTCCTTCTCTTGGATAAATACGCACGCACGCACGCACGTACGCACGCACACACACAAATATATACACACATACACACACACACTTATATACATATCTATCTATCTATCTCTCTATCTGTCTGTTTATCTGTCTAATTGTCTGTCTGTCTGTTTGTCTGCCTATCTATCTCTCTATCTATCTATCTATCTATAATACTTTTAAAGAACCATGACAGTGACTCCAAAGTTCCGGCCTGCTAAACCTCATCGGAGTGTTCGATGTAGGCTGACAAGCCAAATCTTCGAAGTCAGTCACCACTCACCGTGTAGAAGTATGATAAATATGTGCTCCACAAAAAGTATTCAGCAATTCTTTAGCCCAAAATAGCTAAAACAGTTTTATAATAATTCAACACAAAAAAGGCAATTGTATATACATACATACATGCACACACACGAACACATACACACACACAAAACACGTATATATATATACATACATACATACATACATACATAATACATACATACATACATACATAATACATACATACATACATACATACATGCATACATGATATTCAATTGAGTAAATTATAATATTCTGCAATACTATTACGTACAATGTCAATGAAGATGAAACAAAAAAATCCCCAAGAAAGCATTTGAACTTAGAGCGGTGAAGTAACCAAAGGAAATATTACAGAGCATCTAATTTTAACTTTCTATTATAACGGCCATATATTTATTATTGCTGTGTGTATTAACGTTATTGTCTTGAATTCTCTCGACCATTTGCATAATGGAGGCTGCTGTTGTTTGATTGCTTGTTTATTTCAACCATTCAGCTTGCCAAATAGTGGTTTAGAATTGAAGACAAATTACCAGAATCTCCAGTGAATAGGCTGAGTGTGTATGATTCTTAAATATTCATTCCTTTCAAATTCAATGATTGTTGATTTCTTTATCCTGTCACAATTAATTATCGTGTAAATGATTTATGTAACTTTTATATAGTTCTATTAAACAAAAGACGTTATTCTCAAATGACCGTTGATGTGAAAAGTCTTCGTAAATTAAGACAATAAAACTGATACAAATGAGTAGAAAATTGTGCTTTCCTCTATATCTGTTTAGATCAATCGACCAACGAATGACAAAGTCTGGTAACATAGCAATTTAACATCTTAATGTTGAACAGCGAATATTGATGTTACAAGAAGCAATTAAGCAGGAAAAGAATATATAAGCACCAATATTCAACTCTAAATGGTTTAAGGTAGTATACAAAACTTAGTTACAAAGAGTTGCTATTAGCAAAGCTAAATCTAAAAGTAATATATCAACTATATAGTAACAACTAAAATCAGTTATGTGCATAACACCAAGGACACACCTCTCTATTAAATTATACACATTGAAGTCAATGTTTTGAATTTCTTTGTAGAATGACATATATTTCCTGGCTTGAAAAATTTAGTAAAGTTGACATAAGTAAGTTATGTAGTCATGTACTGTCATATTTAAGATGTTCATGTACAGAGAAGGGAGTGAGGGGATGCGACTGGCGCTGTGGTAGAAATGGTAGATTTCTTTTTCAGTGAACGTTTCGGCGTTCTCTACTGTGAGTTCAAATCTATCTTCAGTTAACTTTTTATAGGCGTAGGCGAGGCTATGTGGTAAAGAGTTTAAATCCCACCCACATGGATCTTGGTTCAGTCCTACTGCGTGTCACCTTGATCGAGTGTCTTCTACTATAGCTTCGGATCAGCCAAAGCCTGGTGAGTGCATTTGGTACATGAAAACTGAATGAAACCCGTCATATATATATATATATATATATATATATATATATATATTTATACTGTACAAACATATATATATGTATATGTATACTGTACACACACACACACACATAT
>NC_068982.1:34810922-34817472 GCF_001194135.2 Octopus bimaculoides
ACGACGGGCTTCTTTCAGTTTCCCTCTACCAAAACCTCTCACAAGGCTTTGGTCGGCCAGAGACGGGAAATGGAATATACGAGAAACTTTATTGCTCACAACGATCGTTTCGACGCAACTTGCATTGATCCCTCGCGGATCAGATACTGTGCAACTTGTTGTGGTGCATCTCTCGGTGCAGAGGCTTCTCCTCGGGTGATGCCAAAGGGGTATCTCGATAAACAAATTCTGCTTCACTCGGCTTTAATACAACATGCTGCTAGCGACAGTATGTTTAAGCCTTTAAGCAAGAATCCCACTCGCGAGAGATCAATGTAAGATGCGTGGAAACGATCATTGTGAGCAATAAAATTTCTCGTATATTCCATTTTCGGTCTCTGTCATTTGCTATATACCGTAAATCCCCGAGTATAGTCCACCCTTAAGTATAATACGCAGGGGATTTTTAGGGGGCTGTACCTCTGAAAACCTAAACCTTGTGTATAATACGTACCCCTTCTCTAACTTGAGTCAGGGAGGTCTATATAACGTCCTTGGTTTGTAAACATATATACGGTAACGTCCTTTATTATTATTGTATATATAACATAATGGAAAAGAGTAGCTTTTGTGTGCACTTTGTTTGCAGAAAATAAAGAAATAACAGTAATAACGTCAGTGAAAAATAAATATAGCTTAAAGTATTTTCTCGCCCGACATCATAAAATGCGTCTGAATAAACATTGCCGGACAACAAATAGAGACTCGGACATTGCTTAGAAAATATTTTTCATTTCTAACCTCGTGTATAGTACGCACTAGGGATTTTGACCTTTAAATTTTGGGAAAAAAATGCGGATTATATTCGAGGATTTACGGTATTCAACGTACCCTTATGAATCCCCGAGGAAGATCCATCAACGATAGTGCAAATACTGTGAATGACGTCAGGTAGCTATAGACTGTGAACATGATTCATCGGTTTACTACTAGGAACGTACCCAACACTAAAATATTTACTTATACAAGCGCGCGCACACACACACACACACACACACACACACACGCATACAAACACGCGCGCGCGCACACATATAATGTCCTGTTCTGTGATAGGAAATTCAACAAAAAAATACTCCATCGGCCTTCTCAGTTTCTTTCGCGTTTCTTCTCTTATTTAATTTTTTAGTTCGTTACAACATGTGGTTTCTGTCTGATGAATATGAAACTATTAGTAGCACCTAAAGACATGTATTATGCCCTTTAAATAAATAATATATATAAATAATATATATATATATATATATATATATATATATATATATGATCTGTAGGGACACGGTATTTCGTTATGCAGCTATGATATATTATAAAGTACCGCATTTTAACGTGTATAAGGAACCCTTTTTCGTCAAAAATTATGTTCAAAACGTATGGGAGTTTCTTATACATGGATAGTATTATAATCCCTTACAAAACCAAAATTAGGGGTTCCTTATATACGTTAAATACGGTATATTAAACGTTTTTTTATAAGTCAATGCTGTGTTCTATTGTGTTAGCAGTGCTATTACATCATTAATTAAGGTTATCTTTACAGATCTTTTTATAGAGATTTTAGCCAACACTTTGTGCTTGTATGTGCGTGCGTGCGCGTAAGTATGTGTGCGTATGTGTCTGTGTGTATTCTCCGTCACCGTTTGTCAACCGGTGTTACTGTATTTACGTCCATGTAACTTAGCAGTTCGGCAAATGTGGCCGATAGAATAAGTACCAGACTTGGAAAGAAAATAAAAGTGCTTGGTTTGATTAATTCGACTAAAAATTCTTCAAAGCAGTGCCTCAGCATGACCGCAGTGTAATGGCTGAAACGAGTAAAAGATTAAAGATTTAAAAAAAAAGTTCCATATCAGACTGTACAGGAACATGCTAAATATATTTTACATAACTAATATTCATTTAACGCTGCTTATTGTGCCGCTAATTAATATTATAATTTATTGCATTTCTGACGATGCACATGACTGCCCTGAATAAATTATGTTTTTTCTTTTTTTTTGATAATGAATTGTTTTTTTTACAATTATCAGGAATCTCAGAAAAGTATTTAGCATCACTCATGTTATTATGCTTGAAGTGTATTAAAATAATTGCATAGGCGCAGGCGTGGTTGTGTGGTAAGAAGCTTGCTTTCCAACCATATGGTCCCTGGTTCAGTCTCACAGCGTAGTAGCTTGGGCAAGTGTCTTCAGCTACATTCTCGAACCCACCAAAGCCTTGTGAATGAATTTGGTAGATGAAAACTAAAAGCCATCACGCACACACACACACATACCAATGTGTGTATGTCTGTGTCTGTCCCACATTACCGCTTGACAAACGGTGTTGGTGTGCTTATGTCCCTGTAGCCTAGCAGTTCAGTATCAAAAACTGATAGAATAAGTTCTAGGCTCAAATAAATTTTTTTCGACTGAGTGCGGTGCTCCTGTATGGCCGTACTCAGATGTATAAAGCAAGTAAATAGTAAAAGCTGCATACACCTCTCTACAAATGTCATACACTTATACACAGTGGTGTGGAGAGAGGAGGCTGGTATGCATGGGCAACTGCTGGTATTCCATAAATAACCTTACTCGGGCTTGTGCTTTGGAGGGGAACTTTCTGGGTGGTATCCTATGGCCAAGTGTCTTCAGCTATAATCTCCAACTCACCAAAGCCTTGTGAATGAATTTGGTAGATGAAAACTGAAAGAAGCCATCACACATACACACACACACCCTTCGATTATGAATTACATCGATTATAAATTACGTCGGTTATGAATTACATCGACTCCAGTGCGTAACTGGTATTTATTTAATCCAATCCGAAAGGGTGAAAGGCAAAGTCGACTTCGGCAGAATTTGAACTCAGAACGTAACGTCAGACGAAATACCGCTAAGTATTTCGCCTGGCGTGCTAACGTTTCTGCCAGCTCATCGCCTTCTTTACTGAACAAATATTAATGCAGAAATGATAACTATTGGGAAAATTATTGACAGGCAGACAAGTGCTGTGCACTTGTCAAACCATGTACATGAGAAGATTATAAAAAATAAGGGTTATAAAACCATTAGGCATAAAAGTAAAGCTGAGATACAGAAAATATATTAAAAAAATATGAGCGCAAAAATTCGATAAAATAACCAGTTGTATTAAACGTTTCAAAGCTGCGTGAAGAGAAGAGGTATGGCTTTGCGAGTTTAGTGTTACATATTGCATTGCATTGCATTGCATTGCATTGCATTGCATTGCGTTGCATTGCATTGCATTGCATTGCAGTGGAGGCGCAATGGCTCAGTGGTTAGGGCAGCGGGCTCGCGGTCATAGGATCGCGGTTTCGATTCCCAGACCGCGCGTTGTGAGTGTTTATTGAGCGAAAACACGTTTCAAAGCAGGGGATGGTGTCGAACCCTGCTGTACTATTCCACCACAACTTTCTCTCACTCTTACTTCCTGTTTCTGTTGTGCCTGTAATTCAAAGGGTCAGCCTTGTCACACTGTGTCACGCTGAATATCCCCGAGAACTACGTTAAGGGTACACGTGTCTGTGGAGTGCTCAGCCACTTGCACGTTAATTTCACGAGCAGGCTGTTCCGCTGATCGGATCAACTGGAACCCTCGACGTCGTAAGCGACGGAGTGCCAACAAACAAAATTGCATTGCATATAAGCTACGCTACGGCTGCCTAAAATGCAAAAGCTCGTTGTATCAAATAGTACACAATCTATTTTTCATTCCTTCTTTTTGAAATGTTTATTCTATTATATTTACATATTTTTATATTGACTTGTCTGAAGTTGTATTCAATGCTTTATATATGTGTGTACGTATATGTATGTGAAAGTGTGTGCGTGCACACGCATATACACACACTCACACACACAAAACACACACACATACGATGGATTTCTTTCAGTTTTCGTCTACCAAATCCACTAATACGGTTTTGGTCGGTCCGAGGCTATAGTAGAAGACACTTGTCCAAAGTGCCACGCAGTAGGACTGAAGCCAGAACCATGCAATTTGCGAGCAAAATTCTCACCACATAGCTACGCCTGCGCCTACATAAACACATATACGCACGCACATATAAACACATATATGTGCACCTGCGTGCGTGTGTGTGTGAAAGCTAGTGAGTGTACACACACACACACACACACATGCATATAACTGTACATATATAATTATATAATTATATAAATTATGTCTCCATTCTTTAATTTGAAATGTTCCAAATTACTATTAATTTCATTCATGTTTCTAGGTTATTGTTCCTCACTTGAAATTTAATTCATAATTAAAAATCGAAACATAACAATTGACTATCGATTTGAATGTCTATTTCCACGTTATTATCCAATAAAAACTAATAAATCGATTACAATTCGTAGTTTCTTTATATTCAGCTTACTTTTCGAGTTAGCTTTATACATTCTCATATTTTAGCCCCCCTTTTTGTTTTCAAATCTTCACCATGAAATTAAACTCCTTTATATTGCGTATGTTTATGGTTTATACGGTTTTAGTTATTCCTCATGTCGAGTGTTGCTGGTGTTTATCACAGGATGATGGATTATGCTGTTTTGCTACAAGAACTGACTCAGCATTTTTTTCCCAGATAGAGTATAGCTAAGGATACACTGTGAAATGTGTCCTTCACCTATTTAATTATAATGTTTGATTAGAACATAATAAGTAAGTTACATTTTTGCTGCTCGAGCAACTCCCTTGTCGTCTTTTAAGTAAGGTTCCGTATATTTATTTGCAGTAATCACTCACCATATCGCGATTCACCTATCGCGCCCTCAGTACACCACGGGTTTCTGCGGCCGATAGGCATTTATATTTTTGTAGATTTTAATTATTTCTGTGGTAATATAAGCATTTTCACACCAAAAAGTTAATAAATTAATAAATAAAAATACGGTACAATAAAATAAAATAAAAATACGGTACAATATTAAAAGAAAATACGTAATGTACTGTTGATGAGTAAACAAAGAATCGCACATACTGTAAGGAAAACGAAACTCGGGAGAGAGTGTGTGGTGTTGTTTTGCATTTATAATAAAATAAATATATACAAATTATAAAAATAATAATAATAAAATATACAATATAGTACTGCTTCTACTTCGCGGATTTTCACCTATCGCGGGGTGTTTTGGAACGTAACACCCGCGATAGTCGAGGCATTACTGTATATCGTAGCAGTAATAGTTGAAATGCTGATACGGTGGAGAAGTGGGATACAAGAGGAACGTAGAGGTAATTATGCTGGCTTTGATAAGTGAGGGTAATACGGGGTGGAAGAGAGGTGCTAGTGTCTAATGTGTTGGAGATGTTTGTGGCGTTGTTGGCAGTTACATAAGCAATCTTTCATTTTTTTATCTTTTACTTGTTTCAGTCATTGTTAGACTGTGGCCATGATGGGGTAAAACTCCTTGAAGAATTTTTAGTCGAGTAAATCGACCCCAATACTCTTTTTTATTTTAAGCCTGGTACTTATTCTATCCAACAGTATTTGCAATATTTTTGAATGCCGTCGATCATGTATTCATCCGATGGAAACAGTTTTTTTTCCAATGATGTAATGTCTCCATTAATTAATTAAAAATTCGTTGGAAACAGCTGTAGTGAATTGATACTTTACCCATCTGTTGCTATTTATTTGTTTATTATTGCATTTATCGGAACCTGCTCCTTGCGTAAATCTGAAGTATATTATGAACCGTACATTTATTACAATGTACGTCTCTTAATTAACCTCAGAGCTATTACTATACTCAGTCGGGTAAAATTAATCGTATACATAACCCGAATATCTTTCTGCCTGTACTTCGGCAGCTGCATATATATATTCATCTATTTTTGTTGTGTACACATTTTACTTTTCGACCCGATCCGGTGCCTTCCATTAAGTACCTTTTACACTTGAATCCTGATCTATTACACACACACACACACACACACACACACACACACACATATATATATATGCATCCAGTGTGATATGTAGCTACTGCGAATATAATGCAGTATTATGAAATTTAAAAAAAAAAATGAAAAATGAAATCGCATTTAAAGAAATAGCCTGTGTATTATATGCAGATGTTAACATAGTAATATAGTGGTGCCAAATCTACGATATTATCTGTAAATTACAAGAAGAGGAAGTAAGTTTAAACAATTAACTGAAAGATGGCAGTTATTTGAGAGTTGATGTACAGTAGACGACCTGATGCAATCGTGTGATATAATGTAAGTTTCAACTTCTTTGCAATATAACGGTTTCCTAATGCCTTGTTATATTTTGCCGCTTTCTTTATTTTGTTGTTTATTCATTAATGTAGCATTCATTATACATGTATACACACACATACAAGCGTACATGCAAACTAATATGTATAATAATATACATACGTACAGTCATGCATATATGCATGCAATACATATATATATATATATATATATATGTATGTATATATATATATATATATATATATATATATATATATATATATAT
>NC_068982.1:34817482-34821673 GCF_001194135.2 Octopus bimaculoides
AATTACTATAGCTTTTCTACGCTGCATGAAAAGGAAATTTCATCTGTCTCCAAAATATCTGCCAAAAATTAGAACAAAACAAATATAAATGATAGCGACGACGATAGTGATGGTGGTGGTGGTGGTGGTGTTTGAGGTGGTGGTTGTTGTAGTGGTGATGATGATGGTAGTAGTGATGGTGATGGTGGTGGTGACGAATGCGACAATGGCGACTATCCTGCTAGTACACTTCAAATGCGTCCGCTGCGTCCGCTGTTGCTGCTGCTGATGATGCTGATGTGGCAGTGGTGGTTGCGGAGGCGGTGGTGATAGTGAGTGGTCGTGATGATGGTGGTGATGCTGGTGACTATGTCTGTGAGGACGCTTATCACAAAGACGATGCTGCTGCCGTTACTGCTGTTGCTATTGCTGTTATTACTGCTGCTGCTGCTGCTGCTGCTGGTGATGATGATGAGGATGATGATTACGACGACGACGATGATGATGATGATGATGACAAGAGGATGGTATCGACTACACTGGCGTCTGCAGACACACACAAACTAACTGAGACACATTATAAATAAAAAGTTGACGTGTTTCTTTATTTTTCCACCCCCTTTTAAGTTCCAGAGTGAAAATATCGCCAAGTAGTTGTTTGCAAACTCCCCTTCACTATTTAGTATAACTGCAATATTATAACTAAACATTTTTTTTTCCCACACCTACCTGACCAAATCTTTAAGCATTATCTTTTATTTCTCTTCATTTCTTAAATATTTATTTCAGGAAACAATATTAGAGATTCTCGTTCCGTCTTCTGAAAACTAATGTGATCTGGAATATTAAAGAACAACATCATTTTAAATGTGAAAAGGAAGCAATTTAAAGTTTCTCTACTTTCACAGAATAAATTTTGTGACAGTAATTACAGAAACAGACGTTTGTTACTTTAGGAGCTGTGAATAATAGCAGCAGTAGTATTATGTTATTGGTCACAAGAGCCGAAAAAATGTAGAACAATACAGGGACAAAGGTCATTTACACATATAAGCATTAAAGCAATAATTAGTTTCAAATTTTGGCACAAGGCCAGCAATTTCGAGGGTGGGGCGTAGGCCGATTATAACGACCCCATTGCTTAACTAGTACTTATTTTATTGGCCTCCTAAAGGATGAAAGGCAAAGCCGACCTCGGCGGAATTTGAACTCAGAACGTGAAGAAGGACGGAATGCTGCTAAGCATTTCGTCCGGCATGCTAACGATTCTGCCAGCTCGCCGCCTTCATTGAATCAATAATTATCAGCAAGAATATTGGTTGATAACAAAATTACTCAAAAAGGAGCTGTACCATCCAGGAGCAAACTCCCTTGGAGCCTCATCGGTCCTGGATCATCCCAACTGATAAAGGCACCAAAGGAAGATGTCACTTTCCCGCTCGTACTCTTCAACCTACAGGTGCAAGTTCAGGGTAGGCCTACTCACTCGGGCCATCTTCGCCACATTCGTTCACCTTTTAATAAATATATTTGGGAGCAGCACCCCACTCTCTGCTTGCATCTTCCTTTTTTAATGATATTTAAAAATAGTCGAGGAGAGCTTTCAATCTCAATATAACTAACTAGCCCTTCCCACCAAATTTCAAGCCGTGTGCCTTTAGTAGAAAGGATTATTATTATTAATAATAAGAAAAAAACTGAGTCAAATCGAATAATAATGATAAAAATAATAATAAAAGGCTGGGACATTGTATAGAATGTGTCTGTTGTCAGCCACGATAGAGTAGACATATGTAATCAGAAGTATTCCAGCTGTGATAATTATATATTTTGTAAGACTATATGTAGAACTAAGTTATATAATGAAGTATTTCTTAATTTGAAATAATAAAGTGTGATTTAAGGTAGATTTCGCTATTGTTTCTAATGAACGGTGCGACCACATAGAAACTTTCTCGACAGCAAGACACTGATTTTTTCTTTCTTTTTCTTTATTCTTTTAATCACTGACAGTTGTGCATTTTCTTTAGCTCCGGGTCAGCTCTGGCTGAGCAAATCTACCATTAAAGTCGTCTACATACGAACATTCGTTCTTTTCTGATACAGTCTACTTCAGTGCATTTTGTTCAATATAATCTTATGGTTTTAAAACTAGAGATGTGATTTGAAAGGTACTTTTAGCTGGTTGAACGACCATATAGAACAATGGTTCTTAACTTGATTTGTAGTTCCCCCTTGCTGAGCGTTGTGAGCTCACAAGGGGAGATAAACGTCAAATGACGACGATATGAGGGTTGGTGAATCTTTAGATTTTTAATAGAATAAAATATCCAAACAAGCTACGATACTTATATTTCAAACGCATTTTCAACGACATCGCTATCAGGATTCAAATATGAATTGAGAATTATGATATCAGTTAACCGAAACATAACTGATGATGTACCAAGGTGAAATATAATTTCATTATATAAGTTCTCATCTTCTTTAATAATTTTCATAAAAATCTAACATAGGAAGCACTAGCCTTCGCAAATATTTAAAAATTGGCTCATGATCGATGGGGTTTTATAAGTAAATATGGCAGGCTTATGTTCCCACTAGTTTTTCGCATATGGGAGTCAAAACTGACAACAAATTGTCCAGTGCATATGATTCAGTGCAAACGTCGCTTAGTATACTCAGTTGAAATTTACATAAGAGCAGACATACATGCAGTAGTCAATTGTTTCTCTAGTTGTACGACGAAGCAACTGAAAATATCATTATAGTTTTAAGGATCTCGGTTTGGTAATTTCTAGTGGGCAGACATCGATTCTGAGCTGCCAAACGAAACTTACTTTTTGTCTGATTTAAGTCCAGATGCTAATAGCTACTAACGGGCCATGTATGTATCAACATCGGAATCACTGGCACTTGCAGAACACTTACTGTGCAATACCTTACTTTTCCATCTATTACGCTCTGGAATTCCATCTGATTTGGTTGGTACTTTTATTTGTTCTGCTTGCACTGTTGTTTCTTCTGTTTCATCGAGCTGCGCTTTAGTCTCGGGGATCTTTAATTCCTTTATATTTTCTTTGCTTCTTTTGATATTGAGTGTAGTTTCTGGGTACTTTCATGTAAAATTAGCTCCTGTTTGACTAAAACAATATATTATGTCTGTTGTATATTTTTTTCCTCTTTTTGCAGAACATGGGAAGGGGAGTTTGTAGAAAGCTATTCTTTTTAAAGGAAGTACTGAGCTACAAAATGCTGAGAACCACAGATATAAAGGCTTCGCCATTTGCTTTCAGTATGTCAGAAGAAGTGATGAGTTTATCAGACGTTGAAATACAGTATTATCAAAAATAACTCATAACACTGAGATGCATTCACTTGAGGTAATCCTGTCTTTACCTGACAATAAAGTAGCCATTTTAGTGGTATTCTACTTATGTTATATTAAAATTGTACATTATCAATAATAGCTGTTGTCGTTGTTGCTTAGCATGTTGTCAAATTTGATCGAGGAGACTTATGATCAAAAGCATTCCAACTTTTAGGATTACGTCATTATCACGCATTGTGTATCTAGAAGTACACTGCAACCTCGTTTATCAAGAAGGTGCAGCGTAACTTAAGAACGACTCAGCTAGTATTTTAGTATTTTCAACAGATCTAGCGATCAGGTTCAAGCTCTTTTGCTAACTCCTTATAGAAGAATTTATATTTATTGATATTTAGGGTTTGTCGTTACAAGCACCACTTAATTTGACTTTAGCAAGAAATCAAGTACAATACAAAACAATAGGTTTCATTCACCAATATGTAATCAAAACATATTTCGGAATGACACTTCAAATTTTATTTCAGCACTTGAAATATTTCAGAAACAAAAAAGAAAATCTCCAAATGTATGTTGAGCCTATGGCTCCGCATCTGCAAAGTTCCGTTTCAAGGTACAGGTATAGCAAGGTTACATACTTTGATAGAAGACTAGCTGTTGCCCTTCATTCAAGTCTTTTCTCTCCACATCAGCAATGCTGTCTTAAGAAGATCCATGAGCTGCCACAGCTTGTCAGCAACACCGTTGCAGGGACCAGCATCAGAGCACAAAGAGCCGCAACACGCGTACAATCATATGCACACACGCGTACAATCATATGCACACACGCACGCGCACGCACGCACACATATACGTATATATATACGTATATATATATATATATA
>NC_068982.1:34822679-34830179 GCF_001194135.2 Octopus bimaculoides
CACACACACACACACACACACACACACACACACACACAGACATACACACACAAGAAGGACCACAGTGGATTATAAGATACTTGCGGCATTGTACCCAGGATAAAATACGAGATGATCACAGTTTTCCCCCTTTGATCAAAGGACCTAAATAATAACAACCTCTGTACTGTGCGTTTAATTAGTCGTATTCCGTCAGAGACTAATCTTTGCATTTAGGACTCAACTTTTAAGACTTTGAAGCCTTTGTCTAGCTCTACGTTATGAAGAAATTATACACCAATGAAGTGGCAGCCAATATATCTGTTTCATCGATAAGAATTTTTTGCGGTTGCATGGAAGAGGAGTGACGTCTGATTATCTTACTATCGTATGACCACATGCAACTCGACTTAGATCAATGAACTTAGATAAGAATGATGAGGTAGGAATACATCTCTTTCAGTTATCCGTGGACAATAGATACTTCTGTTGACATTGCTATGTCTATTTACAAGACGACAGAATGGCGGCAATGAATACAAATACGATTGAAATACTTTTATACATCCGTACATAACTGTCACAGCCGACTGACTCAGGTGACGAGTTATCGTTTAATATCAAGCGTATAAGTAAAGAGTTGTCTATTAGCTTCTATATCACTTTTCCGTACGCGTATCCAAAAACATAAAGCTTTTACGGCAAATTTTGTCAGTTAATGGTCTGTATGTATGTATAGATTTTGTAACAATATATTCAGTTACGTACACATACAAGCTCTCACATACAAGAACATTTACCCATGCGCGTTTTCACTCACAGTCACTCTTCTTATGTTTCTTCTCAGAGAAAGAAAGAAACACCAGTAGAGACACTATTACGTAAATTTTAAATTAAGACTAGCCTGTTGATATTGAATTTTCGTGGAAAATATATGTGCGTATTTATAGGACACAAGCACGTGGGCATTGAGATGGCGAAGTAGTTTAGAAGCTGTCTTCGCATTCACAAGATTTGTGCCAGAGGCTACTACGTACGATGTTGAGCGATTCTTTTTTGTGATAGTCTCGGGTCGACCTTGTGAAGGAAATTATTCTATCTATCTAAAGATGAATTGAAGGAAAGGATTATGGCAGCATTCACCAACTTAAATAAGGAGACCGTCCAGAAGAGCTGCAGAAGATTCTGAA
Source organism: Octopus bimaculoides (assembly GCF_001194135.2). NCBI lineage: Eukaryota > Metazoa > Mollusca > Cephalopoda > Octopoda > Octopodidae > Octopus > Octopus bimaculoides. Next base: position 34,823,849 of record NC_068982.1, read on the forward strand.
GTCGTCTGGAGACTGTGGTTGAAGCCAATGGTTATTTTATTGAATAAATTTACTCTTTAGTATTTCAAGATATTTTTATGTAATTTTGGTAAAATATATCTGTTAAAATGAGATGTCAGTGTTATTTTCATTTTTGCGTAATTTAGACGACAGTTTATTCACCGCACCCTGTATATAGGTATATGTGTATGTATGTATGTATGTATGTATGTATGTATGTATGTATGTACGTAAGAATGTACGTATATATGTGTATGTATGCATGTATGTATGTATGTATGTATGTATGTATGTATGTATGCATGAGTGGGCGCGCGCGTCTTATGCGTGCATTTATGTATATACGTATATGTGTATCAGTATTGGTACAAGGTCTTCGTGGGAGAGATGGTAAATCAAGTTAAAAAAAAAAACGGGAAAGGAGTGGGGAGCAATTTAATCGAGCGTTACATTCCCTGAAATTGGTAAGTAGCTCGATGGTTAGGAGTGGCGGAAATATATTCCTTCAAGAGTGAATTTAAGGAATTAAATTTGTTACTAGGGCATATACTTTGATATGACTATAAAAGTACTCCTTTTTTATATGCAATAAGCGGGAAAAAATATCTAAAATATTTAGATTGTTCCGAATTTTAATGCAATAAGAATTAATGTCATATTTAAATCGATTTCCTTCAAAGTAGTTCGTAGAACAATTAAATGAAAATAAAATTAATTTCCAGAATTTCGAAGTTGTTCTTTCACAAGTAACTTGATCGAGATAGTCTTGAATTTCATCATGTTAGCTATTAAAAATACACTATTGCAACAAACCTTTAGGCGTGATCACAGTGGATATTTGTCTGTATTTCGTATTTAAGTGACCAATCCCTTTCGTAAGTCATATTTGTTTTGTGGAAGGATTTCACAATCAGTAGATCAGAGTAAAAAGTTATAGACGGATGTTTAACATTTCTGTTTTTAGATTCTGTCGAATGTTTTTTTGTCTTCTAGCCTTGCCATATCGATGAGTGACAATACTAAGCAAAAATTGATTCACCAATTTTTCATTTAAATATTAAAAATAATTTTATTATGAAGATAAGAAGTACGTTTGCTTGATGTTCCACTCCGTGTCATTTCAGATAGAGTATTTTTATTTATTTAATTTTTGAAAACTACTCTTGTTTACAAACAAAAATCGCTATGGTTTTCTAACCATAACGTTTTGAAAGACTTTACAATGACAAGTATCTTATCAAGTTTGGTTAATAAGATAGAAGTTCAGCATTGTCATATAAATATTCTCATACTCAAATAGTCTCGTGTTAGGTATTTCATTATAAAAATGTTTTTGTATATAAATCAAAGCTTTGCACAGAATCATCTTTTATTTTTTGGAGAATCTGTCTGTAACAATTCTATGACATTTCTTGACATTATAAGCAGAGTTGTCAGAAATTATTGAAAATATATTGTCCTCTTTAGTAATAGTATCTCTACTAAATTGTTTCATTCAATCCTCCATTCATTTTTGCTCTAGGTACAAGGCCCGAAATTTTGGGGGAGGGGGCAGTCGATTACATCGACCCCAGTACTCAACTGGTACTTAATCCCGAAAGGATGAAAAGCAAAGTCGACCTCGGCGGAATTTGAACTCAGAACGTAAAGACAGATGAAATACCGTTAGGCATTTCACCCGGCGAACTAACGTTTCTGCCAGCTCATCGCCTTATTCGATCCTCCATTAAACGTACTGACGGTTTAAACTTAACAGTAATACACATTACATTATTTTCCTTCAAACATACCTGATCAGACAGCTTGTTATTGTTGATACCTATAGAAAAACATGTAACCATTTAAGAAAACATTCTGGAAACTAAACAAATTTTATATTCAAATACTTGTTTTGTCTTATTCGGTATAACATAGGAACTATTTTTAACTTTGTGGCCATAACTGCAATTACATGAAGATGTAGAAGAGAAATATGCAGTTGTCATTGATGAAGATATTATATTGATACATGTGAATGTATTGATGAAGCAGTGTTAATATTTTAAAAAATGTCTCAAATCAGAACTTTAAGTTTATGGGTATCTCTTTCAAGTATTTCTGAAGATACACAGCAGTCTTTCCGTAGCTCCAGTTAAGTACAATTATTTAGGAAATATATCGAGAAAATTATGGGTAACCTGAAAATACAAAGTAGATTGCCTGTGGTTATTGACAAAACTTTTGGCTCACTCCAGTTTTGAAATCAAAATTCTAAAAATAAGGAAGATATACACGGCTGTTTACTTATAAGAAAACATTTCTGGTTGACTTCAAACTTCAAATATTGCTCTCAAAATATAGCAATGTAGATTATGCACAAAGGCTTTGATATTTACAACTGGTATCATAAAAAAGAAATAACATGGTAGCTTGTATAAATCTAGAAGATCGGAAGATATCGTTTGTAAAGCACCTGTAGAATTCACCTTATGGTGATGACGATATCTTCAAATTTCACTGAAAATAATGGATAATTCTTCCTCTAGATCCTTTCATAGTAAATCCTAAACATCTTTATTAAGTGAACGTTCGTTTTCACCTAAAAAATGCGGCCACATCTTTGTCACAACAGTCAGTCTATTTTTCGTACAACGATCAAGTATATTGTTCTTTGTATTGTATTTATATAATTGGTTCACTTGTTTTCGTCATTTAGTCTACACTGGAAAGTATATTTTTTCCATCTCATGCATGATTACTTATTTAATTATTAAAATTATCAGCCAATTGTTCTTTTAAACAGAAGATATAAAAACTACAGAAGTACGGTATGTACAGATTCACGTTTGAAAAATAAATAAATACTTTCTATTGAGCTCTCAGGATTTATGGTTAGAAGTTGCTTTGTTTCTTATTTCTCTAACTGTAGCGAGAAAAATAAAGTGTAACCTATATATCATTTAACCGACAACTCTCGCGTACTTTTACCATTTACAGTGCATAATTAACATTATCGTTAATCGATTAGAAAATCTCCCATGTTCACACGAAACAGATAGCCAGACAGGAAGAAGTAGATAATTTGGCGAAATGCCAAAACTGAAGTTTTCTATTTTCTCTTTTGTCTTCATTCAAATTGTTTATTGCAACGACAATTGAACAAAGTAAGAAAAATGAATTTTCTGCTAAGTTTAATCAATAAATAAACTAATGGAAAAATAATATCTGTTTTGTATACGTTATACGGACATTTATAAGTTATGTTCAATGAACGGATAATGTTAGTTCAACTGAAATTGCGTATACACACGCACGCGCATGCACATACACACGCACACGCACACACGTACGCACATACATACATATATACATACATGCATACATACATACATACATACATACATACATACATTGTTGTTGGCACTCCGTCGCTTACGACGTCGAGGGTTCCAGTTGATCCGATCAACTGAACAGCCTGCTGGTGAAATTAACGTGCAAGTGGCTGAGCATTCCACAGACACGTGTACCTTTAACGCAGTTCTTCGGGATATTCAGCGCGACACAGTGTGACAAGGCTGGCCCTTTGAAATACAGGTACAAGAGAAACAGGAAGAAAGAGTGAGAGAAAGTTATGGTGAAAGAGTACAGCAGGGTTCGCCATCATCCCCTGCCGGAGCCTCGTGGAGCTTTAGGTGTTTTCGCTTAATAAATACTCAGAACTCCCGGTTTGGGAATTGAAACCGCGATCCTATGACCGCGAGTCCGCTGCCCTAAACACTGGACCATTGCGCCTCCACACATACATACATACATACACCAGCTCGTAGGCGAATATGACGATCACTGGCAGAATATCTTATCTTCGAGGTTAAAGGCAATGGTTGTCAGCAATGCTCCTACTGAAATTTAAAGTCAATAACATCTTACACAACATCACTATGGCTCTCACTTATAAGTGGTGTAGAAACAAGCAAGAACAAGATCTCTAGCTTAGTAATGAAGTGGCTGTTATTTCTGAATTTCGTTCTCCTCCCAACCGTTAACTGGACACTGACTTTCCCACGTTCATGTCTTCTTTGACAGGTTCTGATTCTCGTCCTGCTGGATCTCCAACGAAAACCACCCTTCATACCTGTTGTGTCGACGCCCCCAAGCTAAGAAGTAGGATCGCCCAAGACATATAAATAGAGGTAGTCTGGCCGTGGTAGGGGTGTTGAGTAGCTGTTGAGTAGCAGTCGAGTAGCGGTTGAGTAGAGATCATCCGAAGGTGCTAGATAGCAGTAGCTTGAGACATAACAATACCATTAAGACTTAGTAGGGTTACCGATTTGGTCGCTGACCGTGTGACGGGTTTTACTGGGTTACATCTTACCAGTAGCACATACATACATACATACATACATACATACATGCATACACACATAAATACATACATACATACATACATAGTGATTGCTACCAAAGTACTCAATATTTTGTGATTTTACACACAACGCATCAAATATATGTACATACGTACATAAATACATATATGTGCAGTATATTGCTTCATAACATATTCTTTAATAACAGTTTGATTTGGTTCTATGCAACTTAAAATTTCGTGGGCTCGTCTGGCTAGGTAACCGAATGTATGTATGTATGTATGTATGTATGTATGTATGTATGTATGTATGTATGTATGTATGCACGCACACACATATAAACATATACATACAAAAATACATACATACATACATACATACATACATACATATGTACACATTGTTTCTAATATTAGATTTGTTTGGTGTCTTCAGTTACACATCACCGTGCCAGCTGAAAGTTTTTACTGCATAATAGTTTATAGGTAATAGAATATTTCAATCACCCCCCCCCCCTACACACATGCATATGTGTTCGTATGCGTATGCGTGCATACATGTTTGTGTACGGGAAAACACGTAGCGTAATTGGTTGGGAACTAGACCCACGAATGTTAGGCCGTAGGTTTTCGGTACTCGAACTGGACGATGCATTGCGAACTCGAACAAAGCATTTCATTTCACGTTGCGTTATTCCAGTCCGCTGAGAGTAAGTGCCACCGATCGCTGAGCATCTGGCTAGACCCGCGACCGACTGGCGTCCCCCGCACTGAGGGGTCTTACACGGAAACATAGCTACGCTCCGGACTAATGCTCCAGTAGGTTCGAAACCCATTTTTTAACTTGATGTATGTATGTATGTATGTATGTATGTATGTATGTATGTATGTTTGTATGTATATACGTATACTTGTGTACGTAATATGTATGTACGTATACGTGTGTGCGTGATATAATTATCGGTATCATATGCGATGTATAGCTTAGATTTTTCTAATACTTCAAAAGTATTTTCTGGTGCATAACCTAAATTGTAGTAATGTAAGTCATGTAATGAACATTGAAGGAGTAGCTTCCCCGCTGGGTAACAGCCACTTGCGCATATAGGGGAAACATTTCTCTTTGATAACCAATTAATCAACACGTATGGTTCAGTTACTATTAGTTACTTCAGCAGAATGTCATATCGTACTGCTTCGAGATTTATTTGTTGTAAAACTCAATGAATATTGAATTGCTTACGTTGAAAGCAATCACTTCAAACTTTAGATTACTGTATTCTGAATAAACTAAAAAAAAAAAATAATAAATAGATAAATAAATTCTTAAAGGACAGTCAACCATTGGTGCAGATAAGGCTGTATGGCTTGGAGGTTCACTTCAAAAACGAATGTTTCTGGGTTCGATCTGATCGTGGAAGACATTGGGAAAGTGTCATCCTTCTACAAACGTTTCAAAAGATTAAATTCTCTGAGCAGAAAGAAAACGTTTGCAAGTTCGACGGATGTGAGCCAATGAAGGAAAATGTACATGGCAGCTCGAGCTGTTAGAAATAGTAACAATTTCTCCCTCGGGCGCAGGCGTGGCTGTGTGATAAGAAGTTTGCTGCACAACTACATGGTTCCGGATTCAGTCCCACTGCGAATTACCTTGGACAAAGGTCTTCTACTATAGCCCCGGGCCGACCCAAGCCTCGTGAAAAGATTTGATAGACGGAAACTGAAAGAAACCCAACATATGTGTCTATGTGCGTGCGTGCGTGCGTGCGTATGCATGTGTGTGCGCGCGTGTCATTTTGTTTGTACTTGTCCTCCACCACCGCTTGACAATCGGTGTTGGTTAGTGTACGTCCTCGTAACTGGCACATATTCTATCGGCAAAATGGCCGATATAATAAGTACCAGGTTTAAAAAAAATATACTGGAGTCGATTTGCTCAACTAAACCCTTCAAGGCGGTACCTCAGCATGGCCACAGTCCTAAGACTGA
>NC_068982.1:34833417-34836548 GCF_001194135.2 Octopus bimaculoides
TGTTATATTTCGGGACGGTAATTATTACCAAATAAATACATGCACTATATATTCGTTCTTCACTCGTTTATTACTGTTCTTATTTTAACTCATGTCCATTGTCCGGAAATGTTTCATCACACATCTGTGACCTCTTCAGCAACCCTTTCCGTCCACGTGTGTCTTTCAGCTCTGCTTAATCTACACACACACACACACACACACACACACACACACACACACACACACACACACTGTAGCACTTTCCTTGCTCTACAACTTTCGTTAACGTTTTTGAAATTTGAACAAAGTTTACTCCTTTTCAGACAAAAGATGGTGGAGTGCCGAGTAGAATAAAAAGGAACATATTACATATCTGGTTCACTTCGCTTTCAATTAAGGTTTCAAAGCTGCTAAACCCGCTCGAGACATGTGCTGTGAACGAAGAAGGTGCTATCACTGAAAGAAGTGTGTGTGTGTGTATATATATATATATATATAGAAAAATATATACGACAGGCTTCTTTCAGTTTCTGTCTACCAACTTCCCTCACAAAATTTTAGTCGGCCCGAGGCTATTAGTAGAAGACATTTAACCAGTGGGACTGAGCCCGGGGACCATGTGGTTAAGAAGCAAGCGTCGTGCCACACAGCCACCTCTGTGGCTATTATAAAAACACGATTTTAAGTAGGGAACTCATATAGCGCTATACATGATTGGCAGCGACAAGAAATTTTAAGTACTTTGCATTAAGTCCTTCGTTTTAAGCACCCTTGTCATTTCACAGTTTCAATGTCAAAATTTTAATCCTGCTCCAACTGGCGAAATGATTATCTCCCTTCTAATAGCTGCAACAGTTAAAGGGACTGTGTGTGTGAAATAAATCAATGAAAGGCACTAACAAGGTTTCACGTCAATGGTGGTCTATTAATTTCTTGCATTGCCTTGTCTTTGGTTCTCAGCTCCTTGATGGAGTCGAAGGGGCGGCTTGGTAACATACAGAGTGTCTTAGTTATTTTTAGACCAAGCAGGGGCCACCCTTCTCCAACTCTTATTACAGTCGATTTCTTCAACAGATAGAAAGACAAACAGAAAGAAGTAATGAGAGAAAGAGAAGAATTGAGCCTGGATGAGACTGGCACACTATTTAGTGACTCCGAAAGGATTAAGGGTAAATGTGACATCAGTGGGAATTTGAATCAGGGCGTAAAGAATCAGAACGAGCGCCGCCAAGAATTCTCTTCGACGCTCTAACGACTATAGCCATTGGCTGCCTACAATTATTTTTTATCAACAAATGTTATTTCTCCTGCTTTGTAACAGATGAATTAAATATGCTGGATTCTCGCCAAATATTACCGGTGAGTGTAAAAACCAATAAGGTGACCTGTTCGAGTAAATCTAATCAATTTTATATCCAGTTGTACAGTTGTAAAACCGATTGCGAAATGAAAATAAAACTAATACATGGCCACATGAGGAACTATCATTTAAAACAAAGCTAGCATTAATACGTTCTTTATAAGAGTCAGCTTTATAACCCGTTATTGCTGGCACGAGTCTGTATCATCAATAGATTTTTTTTTTCTACATCTAAAATAACAAACCTTACGTATAAACCCGTTTGAAGATTAGTGCGTGTAGGAATATCTATAAAGTCCACACCTCAGATAAATCATATTTAGTAAAACTAATGATAAATAAATAATAAAAAGGAAATAATTTGAAGATCTATGGTGAGTACGAGCATTCCATATATTAAACGATACATTTACAGAATCCTTTTGAAGTAATTTATTTTGTTGGATGTTATTTTATTCTATATATTGGATTTGGTATTTACTTAGTAAGTTGCTTTGTATTAAAGAGATGCTTTGAAGTGGCAAAGTAAGTAGCAAGAGATTATATTTACCAAAACACTCTGTATTATGAAGAAAACATATTATATACTCAATAATATGCTAACCAATAAAATATCACTTTCAGCAGTTAGTCATCATAATCAATCTAAGTGTGTGTCTTCATATATATATATATATATAATATGTGTGTGTGTGTGTGCGTGTGTGTGTGTGTGCGTCAGTGTGTGTGTGCGTCTGTGTGTGTATAGATATATATATTTATATGTATATATTATGTATACATATATATATATATGTATATATGTATGCATCTATCTCTCTCTCTATATATATACATGTATATATATATGTATATGCGTATATACAAATGCATATACACATATATATGTATATATACGTATATACATATAAATATGTGTGTGTGTGCGCGCGTGTATGTATACATGTGTTTATATGTATGTGTGTGTGCGTGCGTGTATGTATACATGTGTTTATATGTATGTGTGTGTGTATGTATGTGTATGTATGTGTGTGTATGTGTGTGAGTGTGTATCTGTATTTATACATACACGCACACAATATATGTTTGTGCTGAGAGAGAGTGAGAGAGAGAGAGAGAGAGAGAGAGAAAGAGAAAGGCAACAGAGTAATATTTATGTATATTCCAATATTTGCGCTTAGATTTGTGCCTGTAGCTTTGGCCTACAGTCACTACGAAAAGGCAAAGCTCCCTTCAGGAAGAGGTTCTTCGGAATATTTGCCAAAAATATCTTCCTATGCTACCAACTTATACTCAATTACTAATGACATCCAAAAGTCTGTGTGTCTGCGTTTTTCCGTCTACCAAATCCACTCACAAGGCTTTGGTCGGCCCAAGGCTATAGTAGAAGACACTTGCCCAAGGTGCCACGTAGTGGGACTGTACCCGGAACCATGTGGTTGGTGAGCAAGCCACTTACCACACAGCCACTCCTACGCCTAGTAATTGAGTCTATGTCCGGTCATAGAGTGATCAATGGTTTCGCATCCACGAAGACTTTAGCCTCGTGGACGTCTCGTCAGACTTTAAAGCTGAAGACAAATGTAACTCTTCACCTCTGGGAGGCAGTGGGGGCAGGAATCTGTTACAGTCATCTGGTCAGTTGATCATCAAAGAATGAATAGTCCGGGGTCAGTGTACTTCTTTTTCGCATACATGATACGTTGACGATATATATATATATATATATATATATATATATATATAAACACGCACACACACACACACACACACACACACACACACACAC
>NC_068982.1:34837145-34841870 GCF_001194135.2 Octopus bimaculoides
ACACACACACACACACACACACACACACGCACACACACACACACACACACACACACACGCACACACACTCTCACACACACTCTCACACACACATCAGTTTCTACCTACTAAATCGACTCACAAGGCTTTGTTCAGCTCAAGGTTATAGTAGAAGACACTTGTGCAATGTGTCACGTAGTGGGACTGAACCGGGAACCATATGGTTGGGAAGCCAGCTTCTTATCACGTAGCTACGCCTGCGCTCATCTGTATTTTTTTCTTTTATCCTTCGCCGATTATTATATTAGATATAATGAACAGTTATTATATCAAGCAGTCGGCTTTGTTAGCTAAACAAGTAAATTGTCATCAAATTTGTATTCCCAGTCGGAGGCAGAATGCTTTCTTTTCATGCCTAACGTCACATTCCTTGCCCCTGTCATTCAACCACACTCAAACGGAAGTATAGGGTCAGAGTCATTGTCTTTAGCAAGAGCAAATTGTTTGTGTTAATGTTTATGAGGATGCTTTAAAGTAGTTGCGACTATTTTGGTTTTAATACGCCCAATGTGAACCTGAACTCAGATTAAGTGATTCAAGGAGTTTAAAAATAAGAACTAAATAACTACATAAAACTGGAACAACATCAAAAGCATCACGAACGAAATGACGAATACGCTTCCCTACGTAAGAAAGGAGAAATAGATTTGTCGGTTAAGGAGCGAGCTTTATAACCATGAGGTTTTGGTTTCAATCTCACTACATATTACGCCAGTGTTTGTTTTTTCCTTTTCTTTTTAATGGTAGCCTTGGTCCAACAAGTACTTTGTGAGTGAATTTGGCCGATGGAAACTCTCGTGAAGTCCGTCGTGTATGTGTATATGTGCGTGTGTCTGTGTTTTTCCTCTCTACCATATGACCAATAGTGTTGGCCTCTTTACATTCTCGTACCGTAGCAGTGTAGCAAAAGAGATAGATATAATAATTACTGGACTTAAAAATGTAAGTATTGGTGTCGGTTTATTTGACACTCTTCAAGGTGCCCCAGCATGGTCGTAGTCGAATGACTACAGCCATGCTGGGGCACGTTGAAATAATACCTGCTTATATCGGATTACTGGTTCTTATCATGCCCGTTAGGATTGAAATTAAATATACAGATACATACATATATACATACTGTGTACATGTGTGCGTATTATATAATATATACAGTATATATAATGTGTATACACTCTCAATAGTCCAGTTGCCGCAGTATTTATCCTGAGATAGCAACTCTTGTGAACTTGCTGTGTTAAAAACAATAAATATTGGAGGAGCGAAAACCCATCTCCACCGCGGTCTGCGAGAGCGCCAGATGAACTTGAGTCTTTAATAGACCCTTTCAAAGGCGCGTAATCGCGAGCAGCTTCATGCAATAGCGGGAATTCATCGTCTTAGGAAAAAGGGAAAAAGACATTCATCAAAAACCAACGACTCAAAAACGTAAGAGATGATCATCTATTACTTGGTAAAAGTCATTTTCACTATTATCTTATTTTCATTTTTATTTGACTGCTACTATCACTTCAGTAAGGTTTAAGTAATGTCACACAAGAAGGAGAACCCAATCATGTCAGTCAGACAATTTCTGCGACCACATCACCCCTAACATCTGACCACCTAACTCTCCAGGCTGCAACCCCTTAGATTATTATGTGTGGGGCGCAGTTGAGCAAGAAACCAACAAAACTCCTTGTAACACCAAAGATGAATTGAAGGCAAGGATTATGATAGCATTCACCAACTTAAACGAGGAAACTGTCCAGAAGAATTGCAGAAGATTCCGAAGTCGTCTGGAGATTGTAGTTGAAGCCAATGACGATTTTCTTGAAAAATTTTCTCTTAACTATTTCAAGATATTTTTATGTAATTTTGGTAAATATATCTGTTAAAATGAAATGTCATTATTTTCATTTTTGCGTAATTCAGACGACAGCTTATCCACCACACCCTGTGTTTATTAGTAATGTACAAAAACGAACTTTGATTTTTGTAGAAATTCGGGGAATCGTGTAGTGTAGATAATGCCTGAGGTTACTAAGATTAATTAAGCGACTTTTCCATTTTATGGCATACATTTGCAAACAATAAAACAACAGACTAGAATTTTTTATGAGTTTCCTGGATTCCAGAATGTTTCTATGTGGTCCCTATGCAGTAGCTGACGACAGCGAAAAATATTTTTTTAATTTTTCTAAAATTCATTTTTTGAATGAGACTGAACTCGGACATACCTTTTGTAAATTTCAACATTCAAAAAGCAACTGTTACACTTTGCAATTCGTTTGCTTGTTTATTGCATCTATAAGTAATGTTAGAAGCGATGTCTGTGTTCTATTATTGGATTGATGATGCTGGTTGTTGTTTGGTTACTTGCGGTGACGGCTGCATTGATAACGTTTGTTTCATTGTTGCTAAACTCGTGGTGTCAATGTTTTTTGTAGGTAGTAGTAGGATTACTTGAAGACATTGTTCTATGTATACTTTTTATGTGTCATTAAAAAAAAAGATATTAATTATCATGATTTCGTTGTGAAAATGAATAAGTAAGGTAGAATTTCCGTGGGTAGGTCTAGTTTAATCTGATATACTCGCTCACAGATATGGAGACTTAAACACACACACACACACACACACACACACACACACACACACACACACACACACACACACCGCTATAATGAAGCTTTCATGTCAGTTACTTTTGTTACTAGATGGTGATCCAAGGACTTCTGATTTTTGGGGTGTTTGCATTCGTTTAATCTGGCTCCATATTTCTTTTGAGTTCGAATAAATGAACTGTCGTTTATGGCAGCACTTTGAAGTTAACTCCGATCTTTCGTATATGTTGTCAGTTATTCTAGCGAGACCGAAATATTTTCACCAATACAGAAGCCAGAGAAATCTAAGCAGGGTGTGTACTTATTGAAAGGAAATAAATCCAGGTGATATTACAGTCGTTCATGTTGCGATCGCTCAAGTGTTATATGTGGTTTAAAACTGCTGCGCTATTTCTTTTATCTGTATGTCTAAAGTGGACTTGTGATATAAATACCAGCTCTTGAAGCTGCTCTCACACAACTCGAGACAAGTTACAGGAAGTTGTGCGCCGGCTCAGTGACTTAATTTCGCATAAACGTACCTTATAGACACGTATCTGCGCACGCGCGCGTGAGTGCGTGCGCGTGTGTGTATATCAATGTGAGTGCGTTCGTGTATGGGATGTCAAGATGTCTGTAATAGTGAAGATAGAGAGGGACAGAAAGATAGATAAGTAACTGGTTATACACACACACTCACGAATACACACGCATATATGTATGTATATATGTATGTATGTATGTATGTATGTATGTAAGTATGTATGTAAGTATGTATGTATGTATGTATGTATGTATGTATGTATGTAAGTATCTGTCTGTCTACCTATCTATCTATCTATTTATCCATCTATCTATCTATCTATCTATCTATCTATCTATCTATTTATTCATCTACCTGTCTATATACATACAGAGTGTGAGAGAGCATGAGAGATAGGAAGTGATATATCTATCTATGTATCTATCCATCTATACAAACACACACATACATACAGAGTGTGAGAGAGAGGGAGAGATGACAAGATAGCTAGCTTGCTAGCTAGATAGATAGATATCTGCCCACAAATCTCTATATAATATGTGAATGTTGTTGATTTAAATACTCGTGCATTCCGATTAGCTTGCTATCAAGCACAATGGCCTTTCTATTTAGGAATAGATATATTATTTTTCAGCACACGACTAGTTGTTATACAAACATTATATTTGTATATAAACAAGGAGAAACCTACGCATTATGAATAAAGATACTTATGCACAAGCCTACGATAGACCCTTCGTGTCTATGTGGGCAGTTGATCAGCTAGTAATAGCAGCTTAATTACAATTATAGTGACTACAATCTTAAAAACGGGAGGACACATTTGATAGTGTAGTACATGATACATACTTGGGTCATCGGTGACTAAACCGCAACCCTGAAAACTGCTTATTGGGGAGGAAGATTGAACAACACTTTGGGTGAAAAATAAAACATTTCAAAACGTGTATGAACTCAAGAGAGTTGGACATGTTTAAAATGCATGCGAAGTAGATTTTCAGCGAACTGTGAAAAGAAAACAAGGCTATCAATGGTCAATTTTCAACGTGCAGAAAGACGATATCTGTCAATGCCACTAGCACACATATCTCAATGCACGGTAAAACACAATGATCAACTTGATACTCTCATTGCATTCTTGATATACCTTCAGTAGTCTCGGCCGCCATGCTACTGATCCAACAAGAAAGTAAGGATGGCCGTCCGGCTAAACTCATTCAATGCATCTTAGGACTGAAGTTTCTTCGATCCATATCCAGACCCCGTGTTTTTAGTTATGTTGTATCAACTGAGTCTACAACTATAGAAAAAATAACACTTCGATCGTTTCATCGTGTTGAATGTGTAGTGTAGGCGGGAGTAGTTGCGAATATCCTTACGCCTGTGCAGTTGCATTCACTCTTATTGCGGTGTATTCAGAAACGAAGGACAAATAACACTCAGTCCATTAAACCTAAGAAAAACAAAAACAAACAAAAGGAAGGGATAAGTATTGTTGTTGTTGTTGTTGTTGTTGTTATTATTATTATTATTATTATTATTATTATTATTATTATT
>NC_068982.1:34842629-34847274 GCF_001194135.2 Octopus bimaculoides
TATTATTATTATTATTATTATTATTATTATTATTATTATTATTATTATTATTATTATTATTATTATTACTACTACTACTACTACTACTACTACTACTACTACTATTATTATCTCCTTTTGATTAAGGCTGACCTAGGGCGGCTAAAGAATAATGACAACTACACCTTGGGCAAATTTCTGCTATAGTCCCAGGCCGATCAATGCCTTGCGAGAGAATTTGGTTTCAGAAACTGTGGAAGCCCCTCGTGTGTGTACATCCATCCATCCACCCATCCGTCCGTCCGTCCGTCCGTCCGTTTTTCCATTTGTCTGTCTGCCTGACTGTCTGTCTGTCTGTTTATCTATCTATCTATCTATCTATCTATCTATCTATCTATCTATCTATCTATCTATCTATCTGTCTGTCTGTCTATATATATATATATATATATATATATATATATATAATATATGTGTGTATCTGTATATATGTATATCTCTATATGTATGTATCAATGTGTATGTTATGTATATGTGTATATGTATATATGTGTTTGTGCATGTGTTTGTGTTTCTCTCCCAACGCTTGACAACGGATGTTAGTTAACGTAAATTTAGTTGTTCGGTAAAGCAGGCCGATGGACTTAAAAGAAAAAAAAACAAAAACAAAACAAGTATTGGATCGAGTTATTTAACTAAATACTTCAAGGTGGTGCCCCAGCATGGACACAGTCCAATAGCTGAAACGAGTAAAAAAAAAAAAGAAAGAAAACTCATGAAGTAAAGAAGAAAAGAATATAGATTCATTGGCGTTCAGACTTACAATTTTCACACTCATCCGTCGCTGCATTCACACAAGCATTAGCGAGCACACATCTGTCCTTGTGACCTTTTCTCGCTTGGTGCATTCTCATTTAATTTTAACGGAACCAAAATAAGTAAATAAATAAAGAATAACTGAAAGAATAGATGACATTGAAACAGCTCGACCGATGACGAGGTCCTGTGACAGCTGTTGTTGTCAATTGGTCTTGTGTTACAACATTAATTTTCAAGGCTAATTTTTTTTTCCTACCACATTTACCATAACTCCCACTACCATAGACAACACTACAACCAGTATCAACACCACAACTGCCATCTTTACTTAGATTCTTACTCAGTAGAGGAGCAAAATATTGTCCAATGGCTTCGTATAAAAATGACCGAACAATAAAGAAAAAACAAAAATAACAATATGCAAAAAAAGAACAAAACAGTTCCTTAACAAATGGTCAATACAATGTCAGAGTTGTGACGGGTTCATTGCAAGTTCAAATGACTTCAATTTGTGCGAGTGCATGTGTATATGTATGTGTGTGTGCATGTGTATTGTGTGTGCGTGTGTGCGTGTGTGTATGTACATGAGTGTGTGTGTATGCGCGTGTATGTATGTGTGCGTGCATGTGTGTATATGTATGTGTGCGTACGTGCACGTATGTGGGTGGGTGAGCATGTGTGTGTGTGAGCATGTGTGTGTATTTATGTGTGCCCGTGACATGCTGTACACTACAATCTTGTCTTTCAATTGCACGGTATTTCATAATTGTGTTTTTAATTGGGGTAATGGCCGCTTGGAAATGGAATCAACTTCTCGGTTCGATTATTTATTTTCCACAGGAGACCATGGTGGTACAAACATGCATAATATTTATTATAAAAGCATCTTTATCCATGCCCCAGCATGGCTAAAGCCTTCGGGCAGAAACGCATAAAAGAATGAAAGAATAAAATCTACTTGAGCAGGGCTGATTTGCTACTCATACAGTTTATCTATGTCGGCATGCTTGTTGCTTTGTCGTTTAGTCCACAACTCAATCTTGAAACAGTAAATATATAACCAAAAGCATTTCATACATTCCCATCCCATCGTCTCTGTGCGGTTCCATATCAATAGATTACATAACATCTATATTATTGGTTTCAAATTTCGACACAAGGCCAATAATTTCGGGAAAGGAATAAGTCAATTACATTGACCACAGTGCTCAAATGGTACTTATTTTATCAACCTCGAAGAGGTGAAAGGCAAAGTCGACGATGACAGAGTATAATGTCTATATTATTAGTGTGCGGTTTGAGGGAGATATTGGCTGATGTTTCTAACAAGACGGGCGACAGATCTTTCCAATATCACACATCAGATTTTATATTTTTGAAAATTTCTTTATGGGTGTAGGTTTTCATAATAATTACGAAAATCACATTAATTTTTGTGAAGAAGTTGAAAATAAAGAAGTTACGAAGCTTTAAAAATGTAAAGTTCTTGAATTTCAGCCAAACAGATGCGGCCATTTTCGACATGGCGAAATTTAGAATTGCCATAGCAACATATTGAAGCAGCGTGAGCATTTAAACAAAGCTGGACCTCTTCCTGACGAGAGTCCCAGATGAACCTACCTCACGGCAAGAGGTACAAATGAGGCTAGCTACATAAAACTTCATTCTTCACCAAGTACCATATAGTGGAGGAGGATCTCAGTAATAACAGTGTAGCAAAACGGCGGTGCATCAGCATGGCCGCAGCTCTGAGCTGAAACTACAAAAAAAAAAAAGATTGAAACGACGAGGAGAATCAATAAATTATAAAGTGTCATGAACGCTCGAATGGAAAACTTAGGGAGTTTGAGGATGACAGTTTGTAAATGGAAGGTGATGCAGGGAAATATCTTCAACAGTAGGAAATATTGAAGAAAGGACTTTGTCGTTGAAATACAAAATATCAAATGAATATTTCCATTGTTGGTAGTAATGCTCAAAACCACTGCAAGAAAAGTTGCAATGATGTCGTGTTTGCGTTGAAGGAATTAAAGCTAGGACTCTCTCCTAACATCCATAGCTGTGTTCTGCTGAGAAGGACGGCGAGCTGGCAGAATGTTTTGCACGCCGGACAAAAATGCTTAGCGGCATTTCTTCCGGTTCTGAGTTCCAATTCCGTTGAGGTCCACCTTGCCTTTCATTCCATAAAATAAGTACTAGTTAAGCGCCGGAGTCGATGTAATAGACTAACCCTTGCCCCCACCCCAGAATTTCAAGCCATGTGCCTATATAGTAGAAAGGATTATTTATTGCAGAGAAAGGTGATAAGCTGTCACAATCGTTAGCACGTCGGACAAAATGCTTTTTAGCATTTCGTTCGTCGTTACATTCAGAGTTTCAGATCCGACAAGAAACGAATATTATTTTCGTAATTTTGATGAAAAACTACATCCAAGGGGACAATTTCAAAACATCGGATCTTGTGTGTGGAATCGAAGAAATCCGAATCGACAACATAAAATTATATGGATTTATAAAATGGATTTGTATTTGTATTTTTCTTTCGTCTTTATTTCATACATTTTTTACCTGTTTTCTTAGACTATGAAATTCATGGGAAATAATGTATCAAAAGTACATCATTAATTCATGCCTTGACATACATGTTGTTCTCGGGATTCAAATCTGCAACATTTCAGTATTTTACGTTCATTTTACGTACCATAAATAAATACGATCAAAATTTCAATCTTACTGTTGCAGACAGCAAATTTTCTTAGTCGAGTACCATTCAGTGTTTTACAAAGTATGGCTTCCAAACAGAGGCAAAATGCATCAACTTTATTGATGAGACCTATAGTTGATGAGACTTAATCGATCCTTCCAAAATCGATTTAATCAATTATACGGGGAGACATGTTGTTAACTTAATCGATCCTGGGAGGATAAAAGGGCGAAGTCAATTCCGACTAATTTTCAAAAATCTAATAAAAAGTAAAGTAAATCTCATAAAACTTTAAAATGAATGTAGTATTTTAATACTCACTCTTTCTTTCTTTCTCTCTCTCTCTCTCTCTCTCTCTCTCTCTCTCTCTCTCTCACACACGCTCACACACACCTTTATGCAAATGTGTATGTGTGTGTGAATGTGTGTGTGTGTGTGTATGTATGTGTGTGTATGATAACAAGTAATCTTCATTGTGAATAACTGCTTCAAATATCAGCATTAAGCTCATATGAGAAAAATATTCGCTCCCAGGCGACGTTCCTGTAGTAAAAGAAGAATATACATTCAACGAAGAAAAATATAAAATAAATATTTGATTTTGTTCACATAAAGCAATACTTCTAAAGAATGGTCAAAGCCTGAGTAGGCATTGAATGCGGTTATACAAGTGAATATAAAGATATACAGATATAAACATCAGTTCTGGAGAGGCATACAAATAAAAATCGTTTACTGAATGCAAATACAATGCACACGATAAGGTTCTCATGATTTACACTGAACAACAGCAACAAAACAAGCTAAGTCTGAAATTTTGGCTGTTAGCTCCCTTGCAAATGTAAAGGCTTCGTCTGATGTGACAAAGAGAAGAACATCTATCACGAGTGATTGCGACCATTGAAAGCGGACTAATGGGTTCTCATTCATATTCCAGTCTTTGTTGCTGTTGAACCTGGTTAAGTATCAGAATGTCTACCAGAGAAGTAGTTCTTCACGAATTGACAAAAAAAAAAAAAAAACCAAAATGACATCTGACATTCTTTTTTCCTGATTGTACTTTAAACATTTAATCTACCAATGAAACATTTCAAATGCTTTCTATTTGGGACTATTTGACGCTATGGAGAGAGAGAGAGAGAG
>NC_068982.1:34847722-34849916 GCF_001194135.2 Octopus bimaculoides
ATGTCTTCTACTATTGACCCAGGCCTATCAAAGCCTAGTGAAGGGATTTAGATAAAAGGAAATGAAAAAACCCGTCGTATATATGCATACACACACACACACACACACACACACACACACACACACACACACATATACAAATACCTATACATATGTGCGTGTAGTATCTTTGTCCTTGCGTTGAGTTTGACTCCTCACTCATCATCGCTTGACGACCGGTGTTAGTTTATTTACATCCCCGTGACCTAGTGGTTCGGCATAAGTGATCGATGGAATAAGTATGAGGCATCGAAAAATGTAAGTGCTGGGGTTGATTTGTTCGACTAAATCCTTCAAGGTGGTACTACAGCAATGACTGAAGCAAGTATAATAGAAAAGGTACATTCATTTACACATACATATATACATAAACCACGTGAATCGTTGGCGATTTTCTTCCTCTGTCTTCTTTTCTATTGGACTTTCCTCTGTTTCTGAGGAAGAGCGTTGCTCGAAACGTTAGACCATCTTTCTTTCCTTCCCTGAGCGTCTGCTAATACTTTACATATACCACGTCGTCACCTTGTTGTGTTTTTTGTGCTTGTTGTTCTTCTTCTTTTGGATTTACTACATACATACATACATACATGCATACATACATACATACATACATACATGCATACATACATACATGCATACATACATACATACATACATACATACATGCATATATACATACATACATACATACATACGGTCATGCTGAGGCACCGCCTTGAAGAATTTTCAGTCGAATGGTACTTATTTATTTTTTTAAGACTGATGCTTATTCCATTAGATCCTCTGTCGAACGGTTAGGTTACGAGGACGTAAGCACACCAACACCGGTTTTCAAGCACAGGTACAGACAGGGGACAAACATAGGCACAAACACACATACACAAACACACAAACGCATACACAGACAGATAAACAGACACACACGTATGACAGGCTTCTCTCAGTTTCTGTCTACCAAATTCACTCACAAGTGTCGACACTTGCTCAAGGTGCCACGCAGTGGGACTTAACCTGAAACCATGTTGCTGGAAAGCAAGCTTCTTACCACACAACCACAGCTGCGCCTCCTATGTTGAATTCTTTTAAAGAGTATCCAAAAATAACTATTTTCGCCTTAAAAAATTAACTGCTAATTCCTCTGAATTTCTCCAGACTAGCATACAAAGCCTCATAGTATTTATTTACATTGACCTTGAAATTTGTCTGTAGTTACAATTGTCATTTATTTGATGTGACGTGCATGACAAAAGTGGATGTTGTGTACGTGGCACAAATTTTCATATTAACGACAATGCTAGAAGAGTTTAATTTATGCTGATGCATGTATTTTTATTTCCACATACCTTTGCAGGTATATAGTGACCTTTGTCGGCATCTCAGAAATTTTTGAAAATATATTTTGGTTTAACTTTCATGATAAATGTTGATAAATGCATAAAAACAATAAATATTCATTCAATAAAGTATACAACCAAGAGTTAAATATTTATCAGATAATTATTATTAATAATAAATAATTTATTTTACTTCGAAATAACTATTGGCACTTATCGAAAGTTCACCAGTCGTTGCCCATTGAAAGTGAAAGTTACTGTATGAATAAATCACTAGTGGCGAAAATTTCGAACTAATTGTTAACAGCATGTATTATTTCACTTTGAGATTTATTTAAGCTCTTCTTTAGAGAATTCGAGCAGGTTGCTAATAAAGCGACAAGACATTCTTAATTAAGAGAGTTCGCGGTGTTTTTAAATATGTGGTTGTGTTGGTATGTTGGTTGAACTGCCGGTGTTATACACTCAAATATCTGCATCTGTTTACATAGGAATCTTAGATGGAGAACTTTTGGAATGTTTTATAAATCTTCACTGTGCCACTAATAGATTGTATTTGGAGAATCTGCGTCAGTTTCTTGTATATATCTACGTCATTATTCAGGTTATTTCAAGATTTCTTGTCAATAGAGAAAGAACCGGTTTCTAACCTAGACCCAAGGCTCAGTCATTGGAATTTCAACATCAACAACAAGGTATTTTTGTATGTATGTATGTATTTATGTACAGATTTCTACATTTTATGTATGTATTCTCATGCATATAGTTGCATATCTAGACATGCTCATATATATATATATATATATATATATATATATATA
>NC_068982.1:34850106-34851371 GCF_001194135.2 Octopus bimaculoides
GAATTCTCAGTATGTTGGAGAAGCAGGTTACTGTCAATCCCTATATATTTATGATTATAAATTATTATTTACCGAAAAAGGTTTTTTCATACTGAGCTACCCGGCAGAAATTGTTAATTATTAATTTTATTACTAATTGATGATTCCCTGCCCTGCATATCTCTCTCTCTCTCTCTATATATATATATATATATAAATGATAAACTTCTGGAAAGTTTTACAGATTTCTACACTTCTAGTGATGGATTGGATCTGTAGTCTTCAAATTAGCTTTCTCCTTTCTGGTTTTGAGAAACCTAATTTCTCAAGATTGGTATTTAGGCATTGTGTTACATATCCCTGAGCCCCAATAATTACAGATATAAATAAACCTGAAGTTGTAATCTGATGTATGTATGTATGTATGTATGTATGTATGTATGTATGTATGTATGCATGTATGTATTTATATATGTATGTACGTACGAACGAGGGGGTACTGAAAAGTTCCTGGATTTTGCTAGAAGAAAATACAGAAGGATCAGTAAATTATGATTTTATTGACCATATTCTCCACTCAGATTTACAAACTTATTGCAGCAGTCCTTCAGTTTTTCTAAACCTTGTGAGAGAACTCGGAAGATTGGGCCTCCTCCGAGGCCTTTTGCGATACCCTTGAAGCTAGGAACTTTTCAGCACCCCCTTGTAAACACATATTTGCGTGTGTATGTGGGTGGGTGGGGGATGGCTTCGGCGAGATATAATGTGTCAGTCAACATGAACTTTAGAATATGTTTGACCCTGCTTTTAGTACCGAGTCTGTAACTATTATAACAATAATGAACTGAAATTAACATATATATACATTTATGTGAGAGAGTATGAGTTAACGTGTGTGTATCTGTGTGTGAGTACATGTGTGGGTGTGTGTGTGTGGGGTTCATGTGAGTGTATGTGTGTTAATGTGTTTTTGTGTGTGCGTGTATTTGAGCGTTTGTGTACGTGAGTGTGTGTCCGTATAGAATTACAAGTTTGCATTATCTGTGTCTGAGCATGCATTTGAGACTGATAAGCGGAATCTTGCTTAAATGACAAGTTTAAAGATAGATCTGCACACTTTTAGAGAGATACAGACGAATGCATAGATAGTTAGATAAATAGATCAACAGACAGGCAAATAGATGACTAGGTAGAGACACAGATAGATAAATAAGCAGATAGGTATAAACGTATATAGGTAGATAAGCAAGTAGGCAGAAGAGTAGGTCGATATATATATATATATA
>NC_068982.1:34851980-34852301 GCF_001194135.2 Octopus bimaculoides
AGAGAGAGAGAGAGAGAGAGAGAGAGAGAGAGAGAGAGAGAGAGAGAGAGAGAGAGAAAGACTGACAGGAAACAGAGAAATAGATAGACAGAAGAGTACATACATACATACATACATACATACATACAAACATACATACATACATGCATACATACATACATGCATACATACATGCATACATATATATATATCTATAAATAGACAGAAAGGTGGGTAGATAGAAGATACATTTCTTTTATTAGCCACACAGGGCTCAACGAAGATGGGACAAATACAATGTAGAGCTTTTCTTTTTGGAAGGGGGAAAGGAAGGAAAAAAAA
>NC_068982.1:34855364-34858355 GCF_001194135.2 Octopus bimaculoides
CCCACATAGTCTAGATGCGTGTCCAAGGTAGCATTCCAATCCCCCACTAAAAGTAAAGGACGAGACGTTCCTAGGAATACTTCTAGACGTCGAAAGAAATCCGGCCTACCTGTTAAAGGTGGTGCGTATACTGATATGAGTCGAAAAGCACACCCATCGCTGCCATCGACATCCAGAACAACCAATCTACCCTCCGGGTCTATGAATACTGTCTTTACTTCGAGATCCAGACTCTTGCGAAAGAGTACCGCCATAGATAGATAGATAGATAGATAGATAGATAGATAGATAGATAGATAGATAGATAGATAGATAGATAGGGTTTATAAGTATGCGTATCTTTATATTTCGAAATGAAGCTCCTCCTGCGTTTTGTATATTAATACCCGGATCATGTAAATAATCTTTCTTCGAAATAATGCATTGAATTTTTGCATGAAATCACGTTACTACAACTGATCTAGCCGTTTCAATTCACGAAAATGTTTGTACCTGACTGTGTCCTTATTTCATCAACAACTAATAGAATAATGTCAAAATTTCACCTGTGACCGTTTTGTTTGGCTCATGAATTCTTTGCTGAATGTTGTTTAGATAAGGTTGACCTTCGATCTGAGTTTCCTCGTAAAATGAAAACGAAACTTAAGTGTAATTATCTTAGCAAACATGTGATCAATAGAATAGGTTTTATGTATCAGGCAGATGAGACGCACGCACGCTGCAAATCGTGTTTGCTTAAGAATTTTGAATACAAGGTGTAAGGGAATTGTTTTACATGCTACTTTAAACTAGTATTGGGTTCCAATATAGACGAATCTATACTGTACTATTAAGTTCTTTTTGTTTATTCTCTGCGTATTTGGAAATATAACAATGGGATTAGAGGGCAGGTATTTATTTCTTAATATATTTTTCAATTCAAATCATCATCAACATACTTATAGTACGAGCAGTTCTCCAGCTGGCCTAGTTCTTATATTTTTACTCGCCTAGATTCTGTATCAACGGGTTTTCTCTATTATTGTGTCTATACATTAAATCCCTGTGTTGTGTGCTCACCACTTCCCTTTGTATAGTTTTGTATTTACACATTCTCAGATATCTACAGTGTTGATGTGTTTCTGTCCTCGGGACAAAAGCATAAGAGCACCATTTTTCAGACTCCTGTAAAAATACGCACGCATGTGTGTGTGTGCGAGCGTGTGTGCGTGCGTGTGTGCGTGTGTGTGGGTGTGTCTGGGTGTGTGTGTGTGCATGTGTGCGTGTGTGCGTGTGCGTGTGTGTGTGTGCATGTGAATGTGTATGTGTGTGTGTTTGTCTTCCATTACTGCTTGAAAACCGGTGTTGTTGAGTTTACGTCTCCGTATTTTAGCGGTTCAGCAAAAAGTGACCGATAATATTAGTACCAAGCTTAAAAAATGTATTGTTGTTGATTCGTTCAAGACTAAAACACTAATGCACTAATATGGCTGCAGTCCAGTGACTGAAACAAGTGGAATATAAAAAGTAAACGATAAATTTATAAAATTCGCATAAATTACTAGCTTAAAAGCCGCACTCCGTGCCGACTTTTGAGTTATCTCCTACGGAGGGTTAATTGGGACTGCGTCCCGGAACTACAGAGAACTAAATAGCATGACTATAATAAGTCTATAATGACTATATGCCCCGGTGGTGTTTGATCAGAAGTTAAGGACAGATGAGAATTAATTCTGTAATACAATCATTCTATTGTTCCAGTCCCAAGTTGAGTTTCCACTGTTGGCCAATTTGTCCCAAAGTTCTCATTTCGGCGTAAAATTAACGAAGCGAATGTTATTTATCTCCTCTTGATCTCTGACGTCATCTGATGAACGTCAATCAAGATGGCGCGAATCAGTCAAGCTTTACCTGCTAGAAATAGCAACTCAAATGCGTTTAAACCAGATCCCAATGCTGGATGTTCAAGAATCAAATGAACGGTAGATTTTCAATCCCGATATCATCCTAGTTCCAAAAAGGTATGTCTATGTAGAACAAATATAGACTGAGATACAGGGGTTACAAACGGACAGACAGAATTTCGATTTTCTTAATTATAGATGGTTAAATATACGCACACACAATCTTTATATAATCGGATACACACACACGCACACGTGATATTTGTATGTGTGTATGTATGCAATGTGTTTGTGAGTGTTGTGTGTATATGTCTGCGTGTGTTTGTGTAAGTGTGTGTTCGAATGTGTGTCTGTGTATGTGTGTGTGAGTGTGTGAGTGTGTGTGTGTGTGTGTGTGTGTGTGTGTGTGTGTGAGTGTGTGTGTGTGTGTGTGTGTGGTAAAACGTGTTTTTATACGCATCAAAAACATTGACTACTGAATTCACTACAACTGTAAATTCTTATATTTTTCAAATGAACTCATTGACCTTACACTTGTAATGAGTCATTTAATGTTCGCTCTTTGTATAGATCAACCCATTCTGTTTTAACAATGGTGTGTATGTGTACATGTATGTATGTGTACATGTATGTATGTGTACATACACACACACACACATACATACGCATACATACATACATACATACTTACATACATATATACATACATACATACGGCACTTTCTCTATTGGCAAGAAATCTTGAAATGCAACTGAATAATCACATCCATCAGGGTCGGTCCCAGGAATTTTTCGAAGGGAGGGCTCAAGTCCAGAAGGAGAAAAAAGTGGAGCATGTGCCCTTCAGCCTCCCTCCATCCTTGTGTCCGCCCCTGTCCATACACACATATATAAAAGACGATCCTGTTCTGCTGGCATCTATGCGTGGTGTTTTATGTACCAAGCGCTTATAAGGAATGATATTTTAAAGCTAAAAACGCAGTATTCGGTGTTCTAACAAGGAATCCATGGTAATTTTTATATATATATATATATATATATATATATATATACATACATACATACATACATACATACATATATATATATATATATATATATATATATA
>NC_068982.1:34858554-34860129 GCF_001194135.2 Octopus bimaculoides
ATATACATACATACATACATACATACATACATACATATACGTAGATAGATGGATAAATAGATAGATATAGATATAGATATATACGCACGCGCACACACACGCTAACACACATTTAAGTATTTATTGTGCAAGTGGTGTGTGTGTGTGTGTGTGTGTGTGTGTGTGTGTGTGTGTGTGTGTGTGTGTGATCTTGCAACAGCTTGTATATGTAGATACTGAGTACATTTTTTTGTTTCCGGTTCTGGTGTAAATTTTATGCTTAAAATTTTATTTTTGTTTCAGTTCTACAGGAAATTAGAACTTGACCGCCAAAAGTTCCTCACATAACATTCGAACGTCTTATATAACGAAATATACTGAATACTGTAGAATCTACTATACGTGGTCTGATCCAGACTGTTGCCATACTAACGAAACTAAAGCACGGAGAGTAAAGCCGCTCGGCAAGTATTGACCTTGAACTCTACTGCACATGCGCACAAAGGTTTAGCGTTCTAGCTCTCACCTCCGCTGTTTACAGCAGTGCTAGGAATGAAGATGTGTAGCGTTTGATCGTCGCACTGACCATGATAGACTAAGTTGAACAGAGAATCTGCATCAAATTTTGCTAAAAGCTTGACGATACCTGCTCAGAAACCCACGCAAAGTTTTCAAAAAGTTCTGATCGTTCTCGACACAATCACCGTGGCTAAAAGCTCTTTGGCTCATTTCTAGCAATGCTGGTGCAGACTTAATCACTTGGAATAATTATTATGGTGCATTGTGTAGAATATATTGTATAAAGGGTCGTGGGTAAGACCAGAACAATGCGAAGTAAATGCAATGCAGATCATAGGAAGATAAATATATGAATTAATGTAGACTTAGCTTGCATTCAATATTTCGGGGTTTTGACCCCATTTTCAAGAAATTAACGAATGTTGCCAATGTGCATGTGTGAGCGTGTGTGGAGTGGACATGCGCGGAAAGGTGTTGCTATAGGGGACTAAGACCACAAAGATATACAACGAAACATGTACGGTATTTAAACTGGGGTTGTACCCAACGTTGCTGCTGTATTATTGTGTATTTTATATATAATTGCAATCAATGTGTATAGTTTAGCAAGATATTATTTGGTTGATAGAGCTGAGTTTTTTCGAACGTTCGCAGAAAAATGATCAGAAATAGAAAAGTATTCTATCCAGAAGATTTTTTTTTCTCATCCGCTTAATACGTTAGAAACCAGTGCAAGATACTAGTTCTTTAATGAAGATCAGCAGAATCATTAGAAGGGAACATATATAATATAATGTAGTGTAATATAATATGAAATACATGCGTGCCTGGGTGTGTGGTAAGAAGTTTGCTTCCAAACCACATGGTTCCGGATTGGGTTCCACTGTGTGGTAGCCTGGTAAAGTGTCTTCTACTATCGACCTAGGCCGACCAAAGGCTTGTGAGTGGATTTGGTAGATGGAAACTGAAAAGAGCCCGCCGTATATATGTGTCTGTGTGTTTGCGTGCGTACATACATACATACATACATATATATATATATATATATATATATATATATATATATATATATATATA
>NC_068982.1:34862254-34865888 GCF_001194135.2 Octopus bimaculoides
CGTGCGTACATACATACATACATACATATATATATATATATATATATATATGTATATATATATATATTAGTGAGGGATTATTAATCCCGGCAAAATACACCATAAGCTCTCTGTTGGCACACCAGGCTAGCAACATTGTTTAGATTAGTAAAGAACTCCAAGTTTTCTTATGGCAGGGTCCGAGGTTATAGTTTATCACCATTCTATATTGTAAATCTTGATCAAAGGTCATTAAAATTTCAGCACTTTCTGATAATATTGTTCAATCTGGTTGTGTTGGCAACGTAAACTACTGGGGTGTAGACGAGCGGACACGATAGACAAATAAGGGGAGAAAATATTGAGTCAAGGTCAGTAACAGAAAGCGATAAGTAAAAGAAAATAATATTTGTCGGTCGAACAGCAAATAAAAACGAGTTATGAGAAGAATGGGAAAAATACAAAATAAAGCAAACGTAGGCAAGGATATGAAGAGAAAATAGTGTCTGTAGACAGAACGGTTATTAAATATGAATTGTGAGGAAACAGAAAAATAAAAGAAACAAAAGTACGTATACCTAGAATGCCTTTAAAATTGGCAACAAAAATTAAATCAACTTCTGTGAAGTAATGCTAATAGGATAGTGTGCTTTCTGGTCTTCAGAAACAAGATAAAAATAAAAGAAAAAAATTGTAAAGGTAGACAATCCTTAGCATAATGGTACAGAGCACTCAGCCGGAATTGAAGAGGTACAGGGTTCGATTCTCGTTACCGGCTTGCTCACCAAAGAAGAAGGCGGTGCCCCAGCATGGCCGTAGTTTAGTGACTGATTCAAGTAAAAGATAAAAGACGAATCTAGTGCTCGAAAAGAAGTAAAAGGCCATTTCATTTGTCAGTTTAAACAAGATGAAAGTACAAGAAACAGGAAGAAGACGGCCTTGTGGTATCTTCTGGTGCTGAGGAGGAGATGCAGACAGGAAGTGAGATTATCAAAGGAAGGAAGGTGGAGGATAAAAGGACGGGTGAATAGAAAGATAGAGATGTAAATGGATAGATAGGTGCAAAGATGGAAGGATGAGTAAAAAGATACGATAGAAAGTTAGACGGAAGCAAACAATGAAAGGCAGGTAAGTACAGAGAGCAGAGATGGAAAGATAAACACAAAGAGCAAATGCTAGAAGTCGGAGAGAAAGCAATGGTAAGAAGAAGTATAGACAGAGACAGATTTGGGAGATAGACACATAGACAGACAGACAGATAAATGTATATATATATATATATATAAATATCACCGATAAATAAGTTCTTCACCGATAATGGTGTTTACATACCGAAGGGCTTGGTAAAAATTATTAATTATTAATTTATTAATAAATTGATAATCCTTTACCCTTTTATATGTATATATATATATATATATATATATATATATATATATATACAGATAGATAGATAGATAGATAGATAGATAGACAGAAAAGTCGTTCCTTATTAGGAAATAACTAGCGGCTGGGAAAATATGTGCTCGTAGCGTTACGATTATTAATGAAAGATGGCACATAAGGACCACAAAGTATTTTACGGGAAATCGAAAAAAAAAAAAAAAGCATACATCCAAAACGAATGCAAACTCGCTCAACACTCATCAGCTGTTGACCTAATTTTTATTATAATTTTGACACCTCCCCACAATATTGTTCGATTTGGTGGTACATACAACGTAATCTCTTGGGCTATAGCCGAACGGACACGATAAATGAACAACGGTATATTACATATATACATACATACATACATACATGCATACATACATACATACATACATACATACATGCTTACATGTATGCATCCATCCATCCACACGTACATATATATGTATGTATGTATGTACATACAT
The DNA here is from genome assembly GCF_001194135.2 of Octopus bimaculoides. NCBI lineage: Eukaryota > Metazoa > Mollusca > Cephalopoda > Octopoda > Octopodidae > Octopus > Octopus bimaculoides. The sequence goes on from NC_068982.1 coordinate 34,864,132, forward strand.
ACATACATATGTGTGCAGGTATGAATGTATGTATGTATGTACGTATGTATGTAGGTATGTACGTAATGTTTGCAAAAAAGCGATTGTCTGGCTTCATAATTACACCCATAAGTTGAACTCAACCATATAATCAATACCTAAGACTGAAAAAGACACTTCTGAAAAAGCCAATGAACAGTCAAACTTTGAAATCACTGTCAGCTTTTTCTTGCAAAAATACATCATTTACGTGTGTCTGTGTGCATGTGTATGCTCACGTACACACACACACACACACACACACAACACACACATAGGTAGTCAAATGTAATCTATCTATCTATCTACCTATCTATCCATATAAGAAGTTCTTCATATATAACTTGCTATACTCCCGAACACCCCTCATATTCTAATGTAACACGTCCTGCCTTTCACTTAAATCCCGTAACGTTTCTAAGAAAACTATTTAATTTACTGTGGGAAAATTCTCTCTATTTATTGTAGATGTTCTGTATTTATTCAATGTCGTCTGCCCAGTGATTGTCAGGAAAGTTTAAATCAAAGCAAGAATCTGCAGGGGGCTCAGTGTTGTCCATTGACCCTACGAAATGAGAATCTTAACTCTTTTATCTGCAAACCTTAAAAAAAATTCCTTCTTTTATGTAAATTTTCTGTCCTCTTTCTAGGGAATCTACTGCATGAGTAGCCAAAACAAACACTGTATTTGTCAATTGCCTTTGATCTAAGCTTTTGTGTTGAAATAAACTGATTTAGTAATATATATTTTATCAATAGCTTTAGTTCTGTTGTGTGAAAATAATAGATGATTAATTAATGTGAAGTCAAAACCGAAGTTATTTCGGTATGTAATGCCCTAAATACAGTCAAGAATAAGTTCAATTTCTAAGGCACCAAAGTATATAGTATAACAGAGGTTCCTGATGTTAGCGCAAAAGTTAGTACATGTAAAGAGAAATGCTGTATCTTCAAAACTAGAGGTGACAGGTGAAACTGATGATATAATCAGTGCCCCAAATATATTAATGAACATGTCTAGCTTGTAAGGCACCAAATGTGTGCAGGTCAGTGTCATTGTAATCAGGTACGTCATCACGATGATTATTCAAAATGGGAGTGTGTCGTCAGGATGCAGAGGGGATGGCACGGGACCGCCAGCGTGAGAAGACTCTGGTGGACCTAGTCAGCTATACGCATGATGATGCCTCTAGGGCCACTAACTTGGAATGACGCCAGCCACATCAAGCAAGAGCATGAAGCCAGGCCAGCCAAGCCAGTATGTCACCGAACGTGATAGGCAAAGTTTTACGGTTCAATGTCCCATATTATCTAAATCTAGTTTCAGATATAATTGATTATATGTATATAAATTGGTCATTGGAATGACCAATTTCAAAGACTATTAGATTTTACTCATAGGGTATTGGAATCTTAATAATGGATTTACAAAGGCAGTGGCCAATCTTAAAAACAATTAGATTTTACTCACAAGGTATTGGAATCTTATATGTAGAACATTCTGCCTAAACAATGGATTTAAAAATACAATATCCCTACATTCATTCTCTATTTCCTATCTAAACTAAACTAACTATTACTTAATCATCCTCTCACACCGTCTCCGGTGAAGGGATATAATAAATATCATGGAAACAGCTGTAAGACATTCTATTTATAAATGTTCTATATTATACACAACCTTGGTTTTTTATCTCATTACGAAAAGTAAATCTTTATATATATATATATATATATAT
>NC_068982.1:34866017-34867206 GCF_001194135.2 Octopus bimaculoides
GTGCGTGCGTGCGTGTATATACCACTGGTATGCATATGTAGGAGCATTTATATCCTACTCAATTATATTTAATAATGTAATTAGATACCAAAGAAGCTTAAAATTAGCAACTCTGAATTATGTTCAGAAGTGGGTTATATAAGTTTAATCATATGTACAAAAAAACCTAATTTTTTTTTTAAATGTCTAAATCAATGACAATTATCGATAAAATTATAATTTTCCTCATATTTACAATGCTTATATTTGCTTGACAACAACAAAACAGCACCAAATAACCGTTGCAACTTTTGTCACAAGGTCAGCAGTTTTAGGGGTTTTGACTGGTGCCTTGTTTTATCATTTCCAAAAGAATGAAAGGCATAGTCGAATTCAGCGGAATTTAAACTCAAATAGAAATACTGCTAAGCATTTTGTCGGACGCGCAAACGATTCTGCCAATTCGTCACCTTCTTCATCTAAAATCTTATTGAACTTAATTTGATTTGATTTTATTTAAAACTGAAAATAGATTAAAACTGTTAATACCTTCCATACAAATCTTAACTCTTTTCCCAAACAGAATAATAACTCTCCTTCGTGATATAGCCTTTAATTAATTATATTAAGTAACCTCCGGTAGAAATCCAATAAGTCTAACAAGGAATTCTTACAGAAACACAAAGTCAAAAGTTTAAGGAGAGGGATTAGTCGATTAAATAGATCAGACCACGTTACTTTATTTTAGTGAACTCAGAAGTGAGAAAGGGAAACTTGATCTAAGCGGGATTAGAACTCGGATTACAAAGAAATGAAACAAATATTGCATAAAATTTTCTCCGATACTCAGACAATTCGAAAAATTCACTACTCTGGTACTCAGAGATTTCGTATATATTTTCAGTTCTCATTCTTTGCACACCACAAATTCGTCAACTTTGAATGAAATTGCTGAGTCTAAACGTATATGTCTCAATTATTAGATACTTGGCCCTTTTATTTCTAAACTTCGAGTTCTTTTACAGTTCTATATTTAAGAGATGAGGAATTATGTACATTATTTACATTATTTACATTCGACGGGTATTTGTCCTCATCTTGTTTGTTGTTAACACAACGTTTCGGCTTATATACCCTCAAACCTTCTTCAGGTGTCTTTGGGAAATTTCGAATCTGGGTTCTCATTCCCAAGGTATTTTTCGATGTTATT
>NC_068982.1:34870024-34871877 GCF_001194135.2 Octopus bimaculoides
TAATAACCTCCAGGAGATTTGTTGACTACTTTTCTAATTCTGCAGAATCCATCACCAAGAAAGCCATATTAAAAATAAAATCAGAAATAACAGAACTCATTGAAATATGCTCAGATTAATATAGCTACTACTACTACTACTACTACTACTACTACTACTACTACTACTACAATTCTTTCCGTCTACTTAAGTCTTTTTCTCTCCTACCTTCTAACCCTTTGTCTTTTCTTTGTTTCTTTTTCAACCTTTGTATTCATATTTTTTTCTTTTTAACTATTCTTATATTTTCCTCCCCCCCCCTTTTTTTTCCTTGGCAGACATTAACATTTTTTCCCCCACGAAATACTAATAGTTATAGACAGCGCTACAGGAAACGTGTTGGCACGATCGGATATATATATAATACGCACAGTTTTATGAATACATCTCCCACATACACACACTCATTCATCTATGCATGTTCTCTTCTATTTTTAATTGTTTGAAGCCTTCCTGTAAGGAAGGAGATGGTGTTTCTAACAAAGGTACAAAGCTTCATCGTTGGAATGTAGATAACAAAAACAGTCTCACATTTTGAACTTAAGTAAAGTCATGCATATTTTTACTGTTCCGCTTACAGATTGCAATTGTAATGTGCGTGTTAGCTAATTGATTTCTTTTTCTGAAAACCCTAGCTCTTCCAGATTTGTCACCGAGGCAACAAAGCAAAATGCACCAATTATTATTGGTATGAACTTGAAAGTATGATCTGGGTATAGAATCTGAGGGTTTGGAAGCAGTTGTCTAATCCAGGGGTTTTCAAACTTTTTGACTTGCGGACCCCTTTATATTTCAGGCTTTACCTTAGGGACCCCCTTATAAACGCTTATGAAATTTATACATAAATATTTGCTTAAAATAACATATATAAAATCAAATTGCCCATAAAAAGTATTTGCTGCCCACGGACCCCTGTCTTATCCTTGCGGACCCCCTGTGGTCCGCAGACCACAGTTTGAAAACCCCTGGTCTAATCTATCCCGTTTCTCTTTAATTTTCGAAGAGATAGTCGTATCAGCAGCACAGATGACCTCAAGAAAAGTATGTACGGTCATAGAGGTCATTTGTGCTGCTGATAGGACTATTTACACTTCATAGAAGATTTGATGGGAATGTTTTGCCAATATTACCTCTGTCGATGTTTATATATGTATTCAATAGGGGAGGATTCTTTGTATTGATTGCAATACAGTATTTTTTCGGATGACATTGTATACTGTTTTAACGACAACGTCAGCTAAGGACGTAGTAACTTGACATTCTGTGGTAGCTACTGATCACGAGATATCTTTCCCAGAAATGAAACATTTATCAACATTTCAGGTTGCACTTGGTGCTCGAACTGCTTCGTTATCTCTTTTGTTTATTTTGTTTATTGTGTTTATTTTGTAGCCACTTCTTGCTCTTGGATTGCAAATGCATCCCGTTCAAAGTTATGTAGCAGTCTCGAGCAAAAGAATGGCTGCACTTCATGTTTGCATGTATGAAATATGTGTGTATGTATTCATGTATATGTGCATGTGTGTATGTATTATATGCATCTATACATATGTATATGTATGTTTATGTGTGAATGCACATATAAACATAGTACATGCATATATATATATGTATATATATTATGCGTATATAAAATGTATAATTTTGTCTGCACACACACACACACACACACACACACACATAGTTTGTGTATATATATATGCACATATATACAGTTATATATATTCATATACACGTTTATATATACATGCATTATGTGTCTTTTGTTTTTTGTAAATTCCAGCTATATATATGTGTGTATATATATATATATA
>NC_068982.1:34872551-34873220 GCF_001194135.2 Octopus bimaculoides
ACATATATAGTTGGAATTTACCAAAAACAAAAGACATATATATATATAAATATATATAAATTTTTATATATCCATACACATATATGCATATATTGTGTAAGCACATATGTATATATATATATATATATATCTGTGAGTGTCTGTGCAGATATATAACATTATTAAAACAACGACTGTAATACGAACAAAATGAAGAACAAGATCAGAATGCACGAAAAGAAAATTTGTCTGGTACAATAACTTTGATGAAAAAGCTTCCGTCGCTGCCCACCGGCGGCGCGAGTGTTGTCTCTCAGATGTTGATTGCGTTTGATGATGAGAGTGGCGCCACTAGAGCTGTGGCAGACCGAGATCATAATGATGACAATAACGATAAGAATAATGAGAAGAGAGAATGAGTATGAGGATGAGAATGAGGGAGAGGAAGAAGTTTGAAGGAAAAAAATTGAAGGGAGGTGGAAAAGAAGGAAAAAGATTATCATCATTTTTACCATCATTATTAATCGTCACCACTGTCGATCACCACCACCACCACCACCACACCTTCTTCTTCTTCTTCTTCTTCTTCTTCTTCTTCTTCTTCTTCTTCTTCTTCTTCTTCTTCTTCTTCTTCTTCTTCTTCATTCTTCTTCTTCTTTTTCTCCTCCTTCTTCTTCATTCTTCTTCTTC
>NC_068982.1:34874425-34879018 GCF_001194135.2 Octopus bimaculoides
ACAACGAGTTTCTCTGCCCTAGGTGTACGGAAAACACTCGGCGAGAAATGGAAGAAAATTTGAAGAAAGAAGAAAGAAAAAACGACATAATAATAATAATAGAAATATATTAAAAAAAAAGTAATGAACATAAAATGCTTGAACAACGAAGAGTAAACGTTGTGATTTCCTGTTCACTTCTTGGTTTTTGTCTTCTTTTTTTTTTTACCTTGATTTTCTTGTGACATTAGTTGGATTATCCAGTATGTTGCTAATGCATTTTGTCCGGATTGTGATGGATTTATCTATATCCCTTTGCGTAACAACGGTTTTGTATTTCAACGTACACATATTTCCTGCTCTGCTTTTCCTAAGAAAGATGTGACGATGATGATAATGATGATGATGATGATGATGATGATAATGATGATGATGATGATGATGATGATTGTGGTGGTGGTGGTGATGATGATGATGGTGATAACGATGACGCCAACGGCGATGATGACTACGCGATGTTCATGGCAATGCTGGTGATGGTGGTTGTATGAGGTGAGTGAGTTTTGGTAACGGTATTTTTTTTTGCGGGTACTTAGGATTACGCGATCTAATTTCTAAGTTTTAGGGATAGTGATTCTGAAAGGATTCGCCGAGACTTTAGTAGATTTATACTAACGAATGGACGTCTTGAAATACATAAGTATGGTTAATATAACTAAACAAGGAATAGTGCCTTATGAGCTCATCTCATATGGGCGCTTGCTGCATAAAAGCACAATCGCAGATCATAGCAGATGAAATTCGTCTGTCATGGGCGCCGTAATTCCCATATCCTGTGATTTCGGTCTCTTGGAGCTCATCAGTCAAATATCGCTGTCACAATATATAGAATATCAGTATTTTTTCAGAAGCTGGTGTCGCAAATAAGCAGCAGGCTTATTTAAAATGAATTATTAGCTTCCGTTGCTAATAATTGATTTTTAAAGAAGGAATGTTTTCTTTTAAATACTTGTTTCTAAACATTTGTATTTCAAACTTTGGAGGTGTACTTGCCATACAGATGATTTGATCTGAGATCATGTGTTGAAACTAAAACGATTGAAACGTGAATGACACATATTAACCAATCATAAACACATGAAGACTATTGACTTCACATAACCAATTATCATTAAGTGTCAAAATTTTCGAGCTGCGACCTGGTCACCGACAAGATTATTCTGCATTGCAATCATGTCAGTAACCAAGTAGCAGTTGATGCGTATTTTACGCAGGCAGACCCTCATAACCATTTATGAAAGCGCGTGGTTTAACGGTCAGAGTGATGGACTCATGATTGTAAGATTGTGGTTTTCATTTCTGGACCGGACGACGCGTTGTGTTCTTGAGCAAAATGCTTCATTTAACGTTGCTCCAGTCCACTCAGCTGGCAAAATTGAGTAAACTTGCAACGGACTGGTGTCCCGTCCAGGTGGAGAATATATAGACTATAAAACCGGGAAACCGGGAGAATATATATGCTATGAAACCCTTATGAGTCAGCATGAATTGAGAAGGTAACTTTATCTTACCTGACTTTACCATGGCCAAACTATAAGATGCTTAAAACATCTTATAGTTTTATGATTAAATATTATCAGGAATTATATTTTTTAAAATTGTTGAAATATTTTGTGTATTGTAGAAATATAACCAGTTTTTTGCACATCATCTTTAACGATAAAATCGAATTTGGACCCCTAAGGATCATATGGATCCCGTTAAGAAACACTGCTCTATACTTCCACTCGGATTGCTAAAAATAGCAAGTGAATTTCTTTCCAATTATACCTTGCCGAATTAAAAAAAAAAGAAGGAGGATATAAATCATGCAATCTTGCCATTAACATAAAAAGAAACAGCATGGAAGACACTGGAAATGAAAGACACTGGAAGTTCTTCAATAATAGATCTGTTCGCTTAGTGGGGCAAGACAACAATAGGCACATTAACACACAATTACACACGCGCGCGCGTGCAGATACGGATTAAGGCCTCACCTCACACAGGGGCGTGCTGAGAAGTTCCTGGCTTTAAGGATGTCACGAAAGGCCTTGTTGGAGACCCAACCTTCTGAGTTATTTTATAAGGCTTAGGAAAACTAACGGGCTGCTGCAATAAGTGTGTGAATCTGAGAGGGGAACATGTTGAATAAAATCATAATTAATTTATCCTCCTGTATTTTCTTTTACTCAAAACGAGGAACTTTTCAACATTCCTTCATATATATATAGACACATGATTAGAAACACGCACAGCTACATGTATGCATTCAAGAAAACACACGCAAACATGGAATCAAACTGATATGCACTCATATAATATACATGCATACTTGCAACCATACACATGCACACTCACTCACACATATACACTTGGACACTGAAACAGATACACACACTTGAACACACACACGCATGGACAGACACACACACATATGGATACACACACATACCAGCACAAAGACAAACATGCACACACACGCGCACAGACTAACACTCCCGAGCACACAAACATATACACACAGACATCCACACACATATGGATACATACATACACATGGATACACACATACACACACACGAAAGCACGCAGAAAAACATACACACACACGCACACAGACAAGCACACACAAGCACAAACAAATATAAACACACACAGACCCACGTACATATGGACACACACACAGACAAACATACACACAAGCACACAGACGATCATACACACACAAGGACACAGACAAATACACACACACACACAGAAACAAATTTACTTTCACTTATTCAGGCACACACGCATACACACATACATAAATACATACATACATACATACATACAAACGTACACTCAAGCAGTTTTTACTCACGAATGCACAAATATGCCTAAAACCACAAACACACTTTCACTCATATACTCACACGCACATCTACACTCACGCTCAGAAAAGCACTTACATAGCTATATATACATATATATGCGCGCAACAACGCTGTCATATATATTCAAGTGTACGCTGACTCCCTCACACTCTCACACACAATCACTCATAAAAACGGTAACTGGTCGGCCGTCTCAAACCTGACAAGACGTTTGTCGACACCAGATGTGATGGAACGACTGGAAGTCTTCCCGATTCAAGACACAGTACGTACACAACCACACACAAACGAACACACGCACACTTACACACACAGAAAAAGAAAAAGAAGAAACATAAGAGAGAGACAGAGATAGACAAAGATAGAGAGAGAGAGAGGGAAGGGCTAGAGGGATTGCATGGTTGGACAGTCGGATTAATGGTTAAAACCGTAAAATGCATCCGCGCAGCACACATATATGTTTGTTGCGCGTACTTGTGGATATGAAGTGACAATGTGCATGTATGTGTATATATGCGCGTCTATGTATGTACGTACATATATGTGTATATGTGTAAAGGTGTGTGCGTGTGCGTATCTCCCCCCCTCTCTCTCTCTCTATCTATCTATCTATCTATCTATCTATCTATCTATCTATCTATCTCTGCCTTGATATATTTATATATTTTTTATCCTTTATCTTTTGCTTGCTTCATCCATTAGACTGCTGCCGTGCTAGGGCACCGCCTTGAATTTTTAGTCGAATGAATCGACTCCAGGACTTACCATATTTTTTTCTTAAGCCTGGTACTTCTTCTATCTGTCACTTTGCGGAACCGCTAAGTTACGGGGGACGTAAACACACCAACACCATTTGTCAAGCGGTGGGGTTGGGGTGGGGAAGGAAACACAGACACAAAAGCGTATACCAATGGATACAAATATATAGACATACATACGACCGTTTCCGTCTACCAAATCCACTCACGAGGCTATAGAAGAAAACATGCCCAAGGTGTCACACAGAAGGACTGAATGCGGAACCATGGTTGGAAAGCAAGCTTCTTACCACAGAGCCACTCCTGCGCCTATCCACACAATCACGCCTGCGCTTGTATATGTATAGCTTTGATATGTCTTCAAGTTTACGTAGAGTGCCTCCACCAATGATATTAATGAAGATGAGTCGTCTTCGTGGATGAGTAATCTTCGTTTTCGATTCGGTTGCCGAAGTCTTTGAAATATCGCACCTGATATGGCTTGCTATTCAACACGATAGCAATGACCAGAAAAGTGTCCCCTGCATTGAGTGGATGTGATAATACAGGATGTAATTTCAATAAATTTATAAGAGATGAGAATGACATTATGCTGATGATCACACTGAGATAGAAACACTTGTCCACAGTTACTGTCCAAAACGGAAATCAGATTGTTTCTTCTCTTTGCATATTAATTTTTTGAGACTTCATTCTCACATTTTAAAATTATCGAGTACCTTGTTATTTCCCTTGCATACCCCGATTTGGGAGCCTCCTAACGCGGAGGTTACTCACCGGATCGTTGCTACTTCTGCTGCTTTATCTTGTTTGTTTTTGTTGAGTAGCTTTTCATAGTTCCGCTTGAAAAGATATATGTCACGAAGATAAACTACAGAACAAAGTGTTCTAATAAGCAATGAGGTTTTCACATTTAGCGTTCATAAACATCTGAAAGA
>NC_068982.1:34879410-34880256 GCF_001194135.2 Octopus bimaculoides
AAAGAGTATATATATATATATATATTTTTTTTTTTCTTTTTCTAAATTTTCTTTTTCTAGTTTTATCACTTAGTTTCACCAAAGTTTTAATAAAGAACATTGAAAGTTAGGGGACAAGGAAACAGAATGGAATTTATTTAAGACACGAGCAATTCTTCTTATTTGGTCAGAAGATAAATCAGGACAACGCTGCTCTAATTAAGCATAACATTATGTTCCAAATGATAAATTTTGCTCTCATTTCTTGCAAAACAGGGGCAACTTTTCTCACACCCATTTCTCATTTCGAGAACCATTTTATTCTAAGAACAGGTTAAAGAAATATGATAAAAAGAACAACAACAAAAAGGAGTTTGTATAAAACAAAATATCACAATTAGTGACATCTGGTGACCATATTGAATCCATCTTTTTAAAACTGTAACAATATGAGAGAAAGAGGTATTAATTTTTATACATTAAGAATGTTCAGCACAGACAGAAATTCAGACTACATTAAAAACATACATTATTATGCTTACGTAATTCTTTGAAGAAACTTTTGTGCATCTATGCAAAATATTTTTCTCAGTTGTATATGTTTATATGTACCCATTGATAAAAGAATATCCTTGTAATGACAACATTTCTGTTTTCATATATATTTTTCATAACTGCGTCTACTAATGATTCTGTATAGTTATGAGAGCATATGCCGATATGTGTGTACTAATACAATTTGTGTGTGTATGTGTGTGCGTGTGTATGTGTGTGCGTGTGTATATGTGTATTTATGTGAGTATATATATATATATATATATATATATATATATATATGCATTCATATACACACATGTAAAACTCTCT
>NC_068982.1:34880663-34899780 GCF_001194135.2 Octopus bimaculoides
TATATATATATATATATATATACATACATACACACACACACAGATATCTATATACACTGATATAAGTCGACTACCTTTCCATCAATTTAAGATTCCTGCTGGAGCGGCATATCAAACAAAGAACTGATTTACGCACGCACGAACACACAAACACACACATGCACACACACATACGCGCGCTCGCGCGCATGCACGCACACACATGCAGACGAACGCGTATGTATGTGTATAAATATGTGTGCATATGTATGCATGTATGCATGTAGGTACGTCCGCATGTACGTCTGTAGGCAGCTATCTATCTGTGGAAGAGTATGTTACTGCCTGCATGACTATCAGTGTGTGTTTGCATGTATGTGTGCGTGTGTACGTGCGTGCGTATATGTGAGTGTATATACGTGTTTGTATGAGTGTGTGTGTATGTGCATATGTTTGTTTGTGTGTGTGTGTGTGTGTGTGTGTGTGTGTGTGTACTATGATATGTATGCGTGAAGAGTGAGAAAAGGTGTGTAGTTAATTTTCATAATCAATTTGCGGTTCCACCTAAATGACATCTTTTTACTGTGATTTTCTCTCAAATTCATATCTGTAGGCTTGAAACAATTACAGTTGTTTTTATCCCCTAAGGTCAGTCCTGATAGAATAGATCTATGATGAAAGCCTTCTAGCCGTGGCCATCCATCTTTATTATATATATCAAGAATTATTTTCTTTAATTATCCTTCCTCGTGACTAACTGGCTCCAGTGCCATGTATAACAGCAAATACGTTTAAATTAGAAATGTGAAGGTTATCTCTACAGGTTTCCTATTGAAATTATAGCCGGCACTGATTTTTGTTACGACATTTCGTATCCGAATAAGTCTAATGTAAGCAACGATGCGATCGAAGATGGAAAAATAGGTAATAGGCAAAATGGCAACATTAAGTAATGGGTGTATATGCATATTTTAGGAGTTGTTGCTCTTTCATCCGCACCACATCCAATCCATGAACCATCCACACGCATATTGCTTAAACAGTCTGTGTTGTAAGTAGTTTGCTTACCAACCACATGGTTCCGGGTTCAGTCCCACTGTGTGGCACCTTGGGCAAGTGTCTTCTATTATAGCCTCGGGCCGACCAAAGCCTTGTGAGTGGATTTGGTAGACGGAAACTGAAAGAAGCCTGTCGTATATATGTATATATATATGCATGTGTGTGTATATGTTTGTGTGTCTGTGTTTGCCCCCCCCCCCCACCAACATCGCTTGACAACCGATGATGGTTCGGCAAAAGTGAAACGATAGAATAAGTACTAGGCTTCCAAAGAATAAGACCTGGGGTCGATTTTCTCGACTAAAGGCGGTGCTCCAGCATGGCCGCAGTCAAATGACTGAAACAAATAAAAGAGTAAAAGAGTATTGTTGCATAACGAAACACGGTGTCCCTACAAGTAATTAATATGTACGTACAAGCTGCCAGTAATGTGTTTAATATGTAAAAATGGTATATGCAATAATGTTACAACGCTATATTTAGTGACTGTTTAAGCAATGTTTTCGTGGATGGTTAATAGGTTGGATGTGGTACTGAAGAAGGAGCAACAACTCCTGAAATATGCATGTACACCCATTACTTATTTTGCCATTTTCGATCACATTATTGTTTACACTAGACGTTTTCGGATACGAAACGTCGTAACAAAATCAGAGATCTAACCTTAACATGTGATTTAATAGCACTGCTAGCATAGTAGGGCACAGTATTGACTTATAAATCGTTCAATGAAATTTCTAGTATACTATGGTTGCATAATGAAATACGGTGTTCCTATAAGTGTTAAATTAGAAGTGATGTCACATCAGACCTGTATAGACAGTATAATTTGCATGTACGTAAGGGCGGATGAACTCACAAAAGTCATCGGTTATCCAATACTGTGTACGCAAGCTTAATGCTATTTCTGCTGTAGTTCCTGCACCAACAACCAACAATTGTCGACGAGCTGGTGACTTTGATGCAACAGTGGCCTTGCTGAGGACCGACACATTTTTCACAATGGACCGACACAAACCATGAGAATAGGAATGTAGGCTTGGTATACTACATTTCTGGAGAGAGAATGCAAAACCTACGGCAGCAAATAATGTTGGCTAGTTCTTCACTTTTTTTTTGGGGAGGGGGGGGTATGTGTTATCGTTGTACACAGTGGGATTGGTTGTGTACAAGGCCTCTCCTTAGTTTAAAATGCATCATGCACAGGCATCACATGGTATATCAGCAAGCTCAAGCGATGGCCTTAGCTGAGAACAAACAGCCATCACGTTTATATGTATGTATGTAGGCAATTATGCGGATAAACAAATTAAATATATATGCACGTGTGTGCGTGCGCATATGTATGCATATATATGCAAACATACATACATACATACATACATCTGTTTTCTTTGTATCGTCTGTCTAGATGTTTTGCGTTCTTGTCCCATTTTTGTATATATATATATATATATATATATATATATATATATATATATATAAATTCAGGATTCATGCGAAGTATGTCCTAAAATAGTAAAGCAACAAGGTCGGGTCAGCGATATTTGCTATCGCGTGCAAACATTATTTGAGGAACACATACGTACTCACTGAAGTAAACACAGATTTATTATATTCCAGGTGTATGTACAATCACAAACGGCCGACTGAATATACCACGAGCCTCAAGGCTGTACGTGGGTACAAAGACTGCGCCAGTTGTATTGCACTCAACACCCTCTAGATCTACGCTAATTCCTGGTTCCGAGAGATGCGAACAATAAATAAATAACAACCACTCATTACAGCTGTTTCAGACGTGATGAATAGAATTATTTCCTCGTGCGAAAAGGAATCGTTTTCATCAAGTGAATATATGTACGAATTAAACATTTCAAAACGTCTTAAATTCGAAAGCAAGAGCCAAATTGGGTCAAAGACTATATATACGTGGTCTGATCAATTATCCAGGATGTTACCATACTAACAAAGCTAAAGCACGCAGAGTGAAGCACAGATTGACCTAGAACTTTGCTGTGCATGCACACTAAGTTTTAAAGTTCTAGTTTACCTCCGCTGTTTACAGCAGTGCTTGAAATGAAGGTGTGCAGCGTGTGGTCGTCGCATTGACCATGACAGACAAGTTGAGCAGAAAATCTGCGTCAAATTTTGTCAAAAGCTTGACGATACCGGCTGAAAAAGCTACGCAAAGTTTTCAAAATGTTTTGATCGTTCTAGACACAATCATGGAGATCTTGTGCAACTGAAAGCCAAGTATCTTTTTGGTTAGCTGAAAGCAGTTTTGGTACAAACTTGGCAGACACGCGTCTTATACCCTAATCCACAGTGATAATGGACTGAACTGAACCGTAACTAATCTGCACATTCTCTGATAATTCACGGATTGTGATTCGATGATTTCCCCTCAAATATTCACCTTAACCATCGGGCCAAAAGAGAACATAGCACCGTTATCTGGTTGACACATCCCTTTTCACAAAACGTAATATATAATATGACAAGAGATATTATAGCCATAAAAAAGATAGCTCATCTCTAACAATCACTAACGAAGAAATTTTTCTAACAGACAGTTTTACAATATAAGTTACTCTTGTGCCATAGAAATGAAAAATATGACATACACATACATCACTTGATAACTCATGTGATCTGGAAGAGAAAATTTATGTGATAGATGCCACTTTTACAGAAACACTCTAGAAGTGTCACAGAAATGGTATGTAGGCAGAATGGAAGGTAAGTTTAAAAGAGATTATATGACCATATTTCTTTGTTTAAAACCAAAAATTAATAAAACACGGCAAAATTAGTCATGTACATTTGGAAAGCTTCGAACTACACAATAAAATGGAAGCTCCCAGAACAATCCCAAGTACAAAACAGAAAATAAAGGCGTAATCGTAGACGGTATAAAATAGAAAATCCTCAGAAACATCTATAACCAAGATCTTTATGTAAACAACAGATAAGATACACTTGGGAAATGCAGATACTTCCACAAGCACACATTACGTAAGTGGAAAACATGACCTACACCGTAACAAAGTCAAATAAATACACGGACATCAGTAACTGCGTCACTTTAGGCTCTTTCTGCATTTCTTCTATACCCTGTTTCTTCTTCTAGTCATTCTCCTCCATTTTAACTTTTTTTTTTTTTTTACCAAATATATTCTTTCTTCTTCACTCTACTGGTATGTAACACATCTGTATTTCCCTTTGGACTCTTTCATCATTATTTTCTCTTACACCCTCCTTCCTTTTCCCATCCGTCTAGCTTCTTATAATTTTTAATTTTAACAACCACCCACCATCCGAACACATGTTCCTCGTCCCATCCCATCCCCACTCAACCTCCTTTAATCCCACATTCCGCAATCAATCTCTTTTAATCCTACATAACGCAATCAATCTCCTTTATCCTGCAATACCCAAATGACCTGTCTCGAAAGCTAAATCTTTCGCTTTACCCTAACCTTCTCAAAACAAACGTCACTGACAGTCAATTGCTGATAATTCACTCCTATTATAAAAGAAGTATTCACCTTGACGGAAGATAAAAGAAAAATATCTTTTATGCTTTACTCGTTTTATTCATAAGACTGCTATTATGCTGGGGTACCACTAAAAAGGGTTTAGTCAAACAAATCGATACCAGTACTTATGTTTTTAAGCTAGATACTGATTTTATCGGTCTTTTATCCCGAAACACTAAAGATACGAGGATGCGAGCTAATGGTTGTCAACCATTTTTTACCTGTGAATTTCCTTGATTACTATTTTATTCCGGTGGGCCCCCATAGCCATTCAATGTTTTAACATCTAATTTTTAGAGACAGCCGTTTTCTTGCAATAAATACAGCTACAGCAAAATTCTTTCATGGACCATGAAAATAATATTATGGATCCCAAATTACTATTTGGCATCTTCTATGGACCCTCAGGGGCCATATAAACCTTGGTTGAGAACTACTAATGTAAACAAACCAACTTCGATTGTCAAGCGTTGGTGTTGGGCAAATACAAACACAAAGGCACGCACACACATATGCGTGGGATTTTTGACTTTCCGTCTACCAAATCCACTCACAAGGCTTTGGTCGCTCCTGAGCTACAGCAGAAGATAGCTACCCAAGGTGCCACGCAATGGGACTTAACCGAAGACCACATGATTGGGAAGCAATCTTCTTAACCGCATAGTTACGTCTATGCCTATACACTTAATTTTAAAACAAAATTTTAATTCGAACGAAGACAAGTCAAGACAGGAGGTCAACGAGAGCAGTATGTATCCGCAAAGAAACAATCAAGGTATGTATACTTATTTGGCATTGCATATATTGCGAGATCGTGGGTTCGATTCCCAGACCGGGCGTTGCGTTGTGCTTTTGAGCAAAGCACTTCATTTCACGTTGCTCTGTGATCATTTGGTCATCTGACATGTGGCACTCGTTGCACCTGTACAGGTAATGTCAATTTATTGGACAGAGTGAACTTATGTGTAGCACAAACATTTAATCACTCTAAACAAATCCTCTGTGTGGTTGTTCTATAAGAAATTGTCGAACGCTCATACGTCGTCTAACGACGGGAGAGTCCATTATACACACACACACACACACACACACACACACACACACACACACACACACACATATATATATATATATATATATATATATATATGTGTGTGTGTGTGTGTGTGTGTGTATGTGTGTATCTAGTAATCGATGAATGAAGCAGAAGAGGGATTGACATTAGTCTGTATTCAATACTACAATCGTTTCGACCCCTCCTGCGACTGTCTTTTAGGGGTGAGATGCTATGTGTCCAATTGTGTTGCATGAATCAGTGTACATGCATACATAAAGTGCTGTCCCTCTAAATATATTGAGTTCTTGTAGTTATGCTGATGTTTGCCCGCTGTACGAATATATATACATGCACACACACATATACATATGCATACATCCATACATACATACATACATACATACATATATACATGCATATATATATATATATATATATATATATATATATATATATATATATATATATATATATATATATATATATATATCATTCAACCACGGTAGTGGTTGAATATATTCTTAAGTCCACCATTTCGTCAATCGCAGCAGCTTCCAAGCTTCACCACTAATTCAGTTCTCAGCTAAATTGAAAACTGTTAACAGTTTTAAAGAGGACACCTCCTCAGCTACACTTAGGCATAAATAGTTTCAGATTTGGTTCAGTAGAAAGAAAGTTACATCAAAATGTCTACGACATGAAGGTGGGCAGTAAGGCACCTATTCACCTTCAATTAACATAAACTTTTAAATTTAAAAATAAAAGCATACTTTTCTTAGGCTTAAATGACAGAAAAAAGTATGAGGAATTCAGAGTCGTTAGTCGCATTGAAAAAAAATTAGTAGAAGAAAAGTTATGGAGTGAAATGCCACGAAATTTAGTGTCAGTAAGAGAGTAAGGGAGTAACGCTTCAACTATATGAATTAAAGAACATATTTCTAAAAGGAATGCTCAATTTCAAAGGTGGTGAGTTGGCAGAAATGTTATCTCGCCGGGTGAAATGCTTACCGGTGTTTCGCCTGTCTTTACGTTTTTTGAGTTCAAATTTCGCAAAGGTCGACTTTGACGTATAGATTATTTAATTAATTTTTTTTTAACTAAACACTTTTAAACTTCTGATACTGTTAGAATATGTCATAAAGAACAGGGTCTATTCTTAACGTTTTTGACAAAATTTCGTATTTTAGAAGCGGTATTTCGTCTATCTTTACGTTCTGAGTTCAAATTCCGTCGAAGTAGACTTTGCCTTTCATCAATTTCGGATCTATTCAATTAGACATACAGATTATGTAATCAATTTTTTAAAACTAAACACTTTCAAACTTCCGATACTGGTAGAATGTGTCACATACAACAGGGTTTACTCTTAACGTTTTTGACAAAATTTTGCATTTTAGAAGTTATTTCATCAGAAGTTACAGAGTGTCAATGGACAAATTCGTGTTTGATAAGTGCCAATACACGAAACTCTCAGCTTTTGACTTACTCTCTAACTTCTGCCGATGATATATATACATATTACATATATGTGTTAAAAATCGAACCAGTGAAACCAATCAAACCAATGAAAGAACTTCTACCTGGTCGCTCGACTCGCTAAAAATAGCAGCCCATGTATCCCCCTACCCAGTATTTTATAAGGTAAAATCCTAAATCATTAATCGACACATTATAACAGCAATACCTGGAAAATCACGGATTACATGGAAAAATGCATACATATATATGTATGCATACATACATACATATATATATATATATATATATATATATATATGAGGGGTTGAGGAACACTCCGTCGGTTACGACGACGAGGTGATTCGGTCAACAGAACAACCTGCTCATGAAATTAACGTGCAAGTGACTGAGCAATCCACAGACACGTGTACCCCTAACGTATTTATCAGGGAGACTCAGCGTGACAGCGTGACAAGGCCGGCCCTTTGAAATACAGGTACTACTCATTTTTGCCAGCTGAGTGGACTTATATATATATATATATATATATATATAAGATATATACAATATAGATATATAATATATGTATATCCTTTCTTCTATAGTTACAAGGCCTGAAATTTTGGGGGCGGGAGCAAGTGAATTACATCGACCCCAGTGCGTAAATGGTACTCATTTTATCGAACCCGAGAGGATAAAAAGCAAAGTCGACCTCGGCGGAATTTGAGCTCAGACCGTAAGGATGGATGAAATGCCGCTAAGCATTTGCCCGGCATGCTAACAATTCTGCGAGCTCAGCACCTCTATCTCTCTCTCTCTCTCTCTCTCTCTGTCTCTCTCTCTCTGTCTCTCTCTCTCTATCTATATAACGCACACACACACACACACATAAATGACTGCATATTTAAAGTTGTCCACTATGTTAAAAAGTAAAACTAAAATTATGAATATACAGTATGTTGAACAAGGCAAGTAGTTAGAAACCGCAAGAAACGAGTCTGCACTTCTTTTTGAGCCGTTAAGATAAGGAGCAGGAAACGTTCGGACAAAACAGTATTGACTATATTCACGGCGGAAAGCTAACAGGACCATCAGCATGCCAGACAAGATGCTTACTGTCATATCGTCCTACTTTACTTTCTGAGTTCAATTTCCGCTGAGGTCGACTTTGCATTTTACCCCTTCATAGTCGATAGAATAAGTACCAGTTGAATACCGGGGTTGATGTTATCAACTTCTCCCATCAAATTTTTAGGCCTTGTGCCTATAATAGGAAGGATTATTGGCTATACTTGACTATACCTCTTAAATATATTATGGCCTTGGGCTTATGTTAGAACCACATTTTTTTAAAAAATGACTTTGAATAGGAGACAGCCCAGACATGCTTCATTTTTGTTGTAGCTCATTAATTGAAGTGCCGACTCAGCATTATTTAACTATCAAATGGGTAATTAAACATACAGATATGTATATTATTTGTAATTATTCTAAGACGGAATAAATGATGTTAGTTATCAATTAACACCATTCTCCTTTTATGGTATATGTGATTTTTAATTCGTAATTTTTGTTTCTTTTTAGGCGCCTAAGCATTTAACATGCTTTGATATGTTAATTATCATACAGATGGAGCTTCAACGTAATTTAATTAATACATACTGACGCACATTTATTGGAGTACATAATTGTATGTGCATGCGTGTCGTGTGCGTATGTGTGAGTTTTTGTGCACGATTCGGCATGCATTTTTGTGTGTGCATATGTGAATATCTATAATTAAGGAGATCAGTAAATACATGTATCGTATCGGTAGTCAAATTATCTTATTCATAAGCATGTCTCAATTTCTTCTATGTAATTGTACATTCACCTCGTAAATTTTGCGTTTTTTAACATGTAAATTTCGCATTTTTAACACTAAATTTCGAATTCTTTTTACGCAGACATTTTTTATACTACACGAGCTTACAGCTTTTATTTATACTATATGTAGGTGCAACAAGGTGAAAATATAACAGGACTAACTAACACGCTGAGAAAATGATTTGGAATCACAGGGAGAGTAGATAGTTCAGCTGCTTAACATTTGCACTTTCCATAAATACTTACACATATGACGAGAATAAAACTACACGCGTGAAAGCAGTGCCAGTTAAAACAAAAAAATTCACCATCAAAACCACTTAAAAATTTCGTCTAAATAATGGTTTAAAATTTTGACACAAGGATAGTAATTCCGAGGGAGGGAGTAAGTCAAGTAAGTGTTTGACTGGTACTTATTTTATCGACCCCTAAAGGATAAAAGACAAAGTCAACCTCGGCGGAATTTGAACTGAGAACGTAAAGACAGACGAAATGCTGCTAAGCATTTTTCTTGACGTGCTAACAATTCTGCCAACTCGCCGCCTTATCTCCTCTAAATAATAAGAACAACTTATGTACTATTAACACATTTGCTGTACAAATCACATCACATGACTCTTTCATATTGGATTACTACGGAACGTACTTATATTCTGAAAATCATAATACGTACTGTCCTTTAACAAGCACCACGCACGACCCATATATCTGAATATACACCAGTGGTTCTCAACCCGGGTCCACATGACCCTTGGGAGTCTATATAAAATTGTGTTAAAATTTATGTGCAATAAATTGGTCATACTTGTACAATACACAATATATTTTAACGATTTTTTCATACAGCCCCTAATGATATTTAATTATAAAAATGTAACAGGATTACAAGAAGGTTTGCTATCCACCTGTTCTTGTTGATTACCATAATCCAAACGGGAACAGATAAAGCAAATCGGTTACCGTACATACCAGTATACAAGTCAACGTTATATGCGAGGGTGGGGGTCTGAAAAGTTCCTGGCTTTAAGGTGTCACGAAAGGCCTGGCTGGAGGAAAAGCTTCCGAATTCTTTCAGAGGGCTTAGAAAACTGAACGACTGCTGCAATAAGTGGGTGAATCTGAGAGGAGGGATATGTTGAATAAAATCATAATTAAGTGATCCTCATATATTTTCTTTTACCTCAAAGCCAGGAAGGTTTCAGCACATCCTCGTATAGTGTAAACATGTAGTGTAACATTCAAACATTGTCACTGACTTTCCAGTTGCTACTATATTTCACATGGAAACTTTAACCCTCTAAATTTCTCATGTATAAGCTTTTTTTGGTTGTAAATTTTTGTGGGAAAAATTCGACTTGTATGCCGAAGAATACACAATATATATAGCAATAAAATTTCCACAGCTATCGTCAAACATTTTAAAAATTATTGCTCTTTTTCTTTTTGCTAAAGCCTTTTCATCGCATTTCATTCCCTGTTTTTAATGTAAATATTGTGTAATATCAGGCCAGGGTAATTTAGTTCCAGGTACTAGTTTCACTTGGGGAACAACTAGCCAAAGTGCTACCAAACTATAAACGAATAAATGACATAAAATGCGGACCGCGGGACTTTCTGAATGGTACGCCAACAAAAAGTTACTTTGAATTTTTTAATAATGTGCCCTCCCGATGATCAGTATATGGCTTCAGCCAACCACAATATGTATTCTAATGCATTCATTTTCATTCTATAGCAAGAAAAAAATCGTTGGTATAGTCTTCATTCTCAATACCCTATTGAAGTTTATTTTTGCTATAGCTTTCATTAGAGATATTACAACGACTAACTTTACGAGGAAACAGACTTACATATCACTAATCTGTAAAGAAAATGTAGTTAATGAATCATAACCTCTTCCCAGCAGTTGTGCTGTTGCTACAGGCCCATAAGCTTTTCATAATCCTTACGTATTTACTAAGTTAATTGATTAGAATATATAAATGTGCTTATGTAATAATTTTAAATACTTGAGAATTTGTTAGGGAAAATAAGAGAAAATGGGCAAAGAAATTACAAACAACAAGAGAAACAATTACAGCAGCAGTAACAACAAAACAACAACACCAACAACACATAAAGCAACAACAGCAGCAACAAGAACGGCAACAAGGTGAATGGCGGAAACGACTCAACGAGCACGCAATCTTGGGGTGGTAGCGATATCAGCACAGTACATCTCTCTCTCAAAATGACAATCCGGCACCCTGACACAAACTAAACAGTGAAAGTGAATGTGAGGAGAGCCCAGCTTGCAATTCTAGCCAAACCTTATGTCGTATCGGTCATCACCCGGGACAAGGACCGCATTACCAGATTGAGGTCGAAACGTCTGCAGCTGGAACAAACTCTCTAAAGGACGACCTACTAGGTAACCAGATCCAGGATAATCCTAACCCTAGACCTGTAGTGACGCCACCAAAAACATCACCTAAAGCAAAACGCATAAAATGGACTAGAGAGGATTATAGAGATGTGTTGAAAGCTTTTTATACAGCCCAACTAAACTCAAATAATAACCTCATAGTACAAACTTACATTTCACGAAGAAACTTAGTAGGCAATGAAGTACACAGATATATAAATGCAAATGATCTAAGTAATGTACGTAGACATCATTAAGAATAAAAAGTTAACTGACACTGAAATTAGCCAAATTAGGACACAAATATCTCATGGTAGACCAAATAAAAACAACAACAATGCAGATGAAATAGGTAACAGATGCACAAAACCCAGTGTACGACCAGTACATCCCAACGAGGAAGCTGGAGAAAGAACGGCGAAAAACAGATATGCGGAAAAAGAGGAGAAAGTAGACCTACCACTAGAACACCAGAATAGGTATGACACAGGATTTGAGGTGAATAATAATGAGATCATAGAAGCAGAAGAAGATATTATCAGAGAACTCAGCAAGACTGAGGCTACTGACATCATCAATAAAGAACCACTGGCAAAGTTCTCAAACAGCATTAAAACAACATAATCATAATATATCATGATTATGTTGATTTATTTTTTGAAGCAGTAGAAGACACACAAGATGTCGAAATATCATTCACAAGATAACTAATAATAATAATAATAATAATAATAATAATAATAATAATAATAATAATAATAATAATAATAATAACAATAATAATGCTCTGATGCAGTACCAGGTAGTGGCTCTCATGGCTTCTGATCTTTACTGATTGGAAGTGTTATCATGTACATTGTTTTGTCTTGGTATAAAAGATGGACTACAGCAAATATTCTGCTCAATACCACAGATTTGCTTGTCAATTGCTTGACCATAAGTATTTGAGCATGTCCCTTAGTGGCTGACAATATGTGGATTGCTGATCATGCGCAGAAGTAGTGGGGAAGCACCATAGCCATGTGTCGAGAGGAATTCTTTGGGGTCTGAATAATTCAGCTCTGGAAACATGTGTGTTTCGTTCATCATCCTTAAACAAACCTTATTCAGGGATCTTTTGAGCTGGATGGGCTACTAAACCCAAAGAAAATTCTAACTAGGCCCCACCTGCAAGGTCATGTACTGTTTACTTTGATATAAGATCACCATGCCGCGCATATATGGTTGAGATGCATGTGCTTGATGTACCCTTATCAGACGGGTAGTCATAATGGGTATATTGGGCTTTGTATATCTGTACCATAGTGTCACTTAGATGGCATGTACTGCTCTCTTACACAATAATAACAATAATAATAATAATGATTATGATAATAATAATAATAATAATAGTAGTAGTAGTAGTAGTAGTAGTAGTAGTAGTAGTAGTAGTAGCAGCAGCAGCAGCAGCAGCAGCAGCAGCAGCAGCAGCAGTAGTAGTAGTAGTAGTAGTAGTAGTAGTAGTAGTAGTAGTAGTAGTAATAATAATAATAATAATAATAACAATAATAATGCCCTGATGCAGTACCAATTAGTGGCTCTCATGGATTCTGATCTTAACTGACTAGAAGTGTTATCATGTACATTGTTTTGTCTTGGTATAAAGATGGGCTACAGCAAATATTCTGTTCAATACCACAGATTTGCTTAACAATTACTTGACCTTAACTATTTGAGCATATCCCTTAGTGACTGACAATATGTGCATCTCTGATCACGAGCAGAAGTAGTCGGGGAGCATCGTAGCCATGTGTTGAGAGGAATTCTTTGGGGCTTGGATAATTCACCATTGGAAACGGATGCCTTCTGCATGGATGATCTGAAGTTTTTTTAGTAAGTGTGAAAATGAGACAGATTCGTTAATACAGACTGTAAGACACTTCAGCAAAATCACAGGTAAGGAATTTGGCATTAATAAGTGTGGAATATTAGTCATGAGAAGGGGACAGGTAGACAACAGCGAAGGCATCTAGTTACCTGATGGCCAGACATTAAAATCATTGAAAGGAGGAGTGAGTTATAAGTATCTAAAAATATTAGAATCTGACAGAGTACTAACTATAGAAATGAAAACGAAAATTGAGGAGTACATCAGAAGGTTGAGGAAGGTTGAGTCAAAGCTAAATGGTCCGAATCTAGTGAAGGCTGTAAATACTTGGGCAGTATAATTGCTTAGATACTCAGAAGCTTTTGTAGATTGGACAAAAACTGAATTAGCAAAGCTAGACAGAAGAACTGGGAAAGAATTCAATATGAATATAGGACTCCACCCCAGGGCAGGAGTAGTAAGACTATACTTGCCCAGAAAGGAAGGCGGAAGAGGGTTGATATCAGTAGAAGACTGCGTAGAGTTAGCTAGAGTAGATGTAGACTCCTATGTAGGTAATAGTGAAGAAAGTTTATTAAAACCTGCTAGAGTCACAGCAAGACATAGGGAAACCAAAAACCCAAACGAAGTTAAAAACCAGAAAAACAGAACAGAAATTATCTTACTGGCAGAAGAAGGCGCTGCATGGTAGAATCCCAAAGATATTTGCAGCGAATAGTAGTAAGTCATGGTTATGGTTGCAGAAAGGAAGGCTGAAAAGGGAGACAGAAAGTTTGTGAGTAGCAGCACAAGATCAAACATTAAGGACTGACTGGATAAAAGCAAAGACAGACGAAAACTAAGTAGATTCCCTATGCAAATCAAAAGAGGAAGGTGTTATTCATATAGTAAGTGAATGCAGTATACTGGCACAGAAATAATACAAGAAAAGACCTGACAACTTAGGGAGGATAATATACTGGAAGTGATGTAGGAAGCTAGGATTTGAACATACTAGTAACGAGTATGAACACGAACCTAGTAAATTATTAGAAAGTAAGACTGGCAGAGTAATAGAAGCTAGAAGGCCTGATTTAGTAGTAGTAGATAAAGAGGATAGAAAGTGCCAGATAATTGACTTCACAGTTCCAAATGAAAATATCAATATGAGAGGGATAGATAAAATAGCAAAGTATTAGGACCTATTCATTGAATTACAGAGACTATGGAAGGTGTGGTTAAAATGTATCCCAGTAGTTATAGGTGCATTAGGAACTATCCCTAAAGATCTGAACAGATGGATAGAGGAAATACGCATGAAGTCCAGTTTAGTACAGCTCCAGAAAACTGTGTTATTAGGGACAGCTAGGATACTTAGGAGGTTTCTTGGTATCTAAGATTACTTGTTGTAACCCGATGTAAGGATTTTTTTCTTTTCCAACAGTCTAATCTGTTGTTCGTATATGAAATTAATAATAATAATAATAATAATAATAATAATAATAATAATAATAATAATAATAACAATAATAATAATAATAATAACAATAATAATAATACGTATTGTTGTGGTTGATGATGTTATTGTTGTTGTTTCTCACCATCACCATAATGATTATTTGAAAATCTGTTTCCTTTTTATTATTCAGTTACTGTGTAAACATATTTACAATCAACTCTATATTTG
Source organism: Octopus bimaculoides (assembly GCF_001194135.2). Taxonomy (NCBI): domain Eukaryota; kingdom Metazoa; phylum Mollusca; class Cephalopoda; order Octopoda; family Octopodidae; genus Octopus; species Octopus bimaculoides. Next base: position 34,895,562 of record NC_068982.1, read on the forward strand.
CTTGAGAAAAAAACTTAAGAGAAACAGTATGTGTGAGTGTGATACATATGCTTGTGTGTGAGTGTGATTAACGAAACGGAGAAAGATTGTAAAAGTGAAAAAATAGAGAGAAAGAGAACATTTTAGGAATTAATGCTGACTTAATACATAATCCTTCTTCCAAGTAATTTGCTCAGAATGTAAAGGAAATTTTAAATTAAATTCTGTAATTATATCTAGATCACACACATTTTTAACAGCTGTAAGTGAAACAATCTCCACTTCCATTTTGCTGCTAATGTTACCATATCTTATTTTTAAGTTGAACTTGTCTGAAACAGGAACCCCGAAGCTGCACACATTTTGCATAACATAAAATTGATTTTATAAAGAGTAAACATGGAGATTGTAAAAATATTGAGTATCCCATCGCCATGTTTCCTTTTATTCATTAGTGTATCATACGAGCTTTCCAAGAGATGATTATATTCTGAATGTATAGAGGCCAACTGGCATTTTGTCTGTTTGTTCCTTCCAAAACCACGAATGAATTTAAGTTTATTGTTTTCAAGCACTTGAATGGATTTTAAATGTTTCTGGTGCTTATACGGGTAAGATATTCTTCACTGTAGCCACCTTATTTGTTATGAAACTATGACGATGGTACCATTCGGCCAAAAATAGGATAATCTAAGCCATAGATTCTCAACCATTTTCAGCCTATAATCCCTTTGATTCCTATTTTACTCTACTGCCCCCACTCCACCCAACAGACACACGTTAACAAAAATATTCTATTGTATTCTTATAATTAAAGGTTATTGGGAGTTGTATTAAAAAAATTGTTAATGCATTTTGTGTTTTACTGAAATATAACCAAGTTATTGCACATAAATTTTAACAACAAAATCTTATATGGACCCCGGTTGAAAACTACTGTAGAGTCTACACACTCTATGAGCAGCGTCTACCCTTTAATACTCTTTAATATCCAAAAATTTGAACGAAACTTGTTTTCATTGAATGTGTCGAAATTTATCCATTAAACAGGTAACTTACATACAAAGATATAACTTACAAGACCACTTAAATAGATTATCAGACTGATAGCAGCATGCGCATGGATATGTTCTTATTCGAATGTGAACTTGAACAGTAATATATTCAAGATCTGCTCAAAGGTACTAAGTTCTATTGAAACGATTATCAAAGAGAGCGAACAATGGAAATATCGAATCAGTCTTGTATGCTTTTGGACAAGAAAGTATGAAATAATAACGTTCTTCGCACGAAGTAACAAAAAGCCGTCCTAGAGGAGATTGATTTACTAAATTTCAAAGATTCTACTTGACAGGATAACAAAGTAACATTGAATAGCTGGGAGTGAGACGACATTGATCGTACGCTGACCCACTGATCCAAGAGTGTGAGGACAGAAAAGAAAATGACTTAATTTTGAGACGCCTCGTTAACAGTCGAAAATGGTTAAAAAAACTTAGTTTTGATATTATTAGAAGTATAGCAGTTTAGTTGCTAAAATATAACCACAAGTATTTCGAGCATTTAGTGCATTTTATTTATTTACCTCTTTGTTTGGTAATATAGGTTAGTTAGTTGGTCTCAGATTTTATCAGCAATTTCAGGGCAGGGTGTAAGTCGATTACATCGATCCCAGTGCTCAACTGGTACTTATGTTATCGACCCCGAAGGGATGAAAGGCAAGGTCGACCACGGCGGAATTTGAACTCAGAACGGACGAAATGCCGCTAAGCATTTTGTTCGGCGCTCTTACGGTTCTACCTGCTCACCGTTTTAGGTTAGTTAATATATTGATGTATTGTTTGAATTCTTAAGGCTAGGCTAGGGATTGGGGAAAATGCATAGGAAGTATATTTAGAGAAACGAAGTCCTGGAAAGACGAAGTCAGATAACAGAATGAGACAGATTAAGGAGCGTCGGGCGAAATGAGTGGGCTGAAGTGGAGGCGGTATGTTGTCAGCGAGTTAAAAAGTTTGTACACAAAGAAAAAAAGTGTTTGATATGTGTAGATTATAGCTTAATGATAAACGCATGATCTATGTCAAATTGTGAGGGCGAAAAAGCTTTTTTTTACCGGGATAATGAATTTCTTTTGATGAAACGAGAAATATCAATACAAGTACAGCATCATTTCCCGGAACCTTTGGACCCACAGCCTTTCTGGATTACTGACTTTTTCGAACCAGAGGTGGTCATCTCAGAATTAAATGAATTCAAATGTTACGTAAATAATCAAATGAAATACAGCTACCTGTACATTAATATAAATGATACAAGTTTAGGATCTTTTCTGTTTCGCTGACAACTTTCATCCTCTTCAATTTCTGTTCGAATTGATTTCATATTCGGGGTAATGATACACTTTTTATGCTAATCAGTACCTTGAAATTCATTTTCGGCATAAATCAACAAAGAAAGAGTTAATACCTTTTAAAGTTTGCAAATTTTGGGTAATTTTAGCTAATCGTAAGCCAAAGATACATTCATGCCTGTTTCCATAGTAACAAACCAAGCACGACAACTCTTTTGTCTGCGAGAAAGCATGTGTTGACAAATGTATTTTATTCATTGTGGTAGTGGTGAGATGTGGTAAACTTTACAGCTAAATAGGCCTTAAATCACACACTCTCAACTTTTTTGTTTTGCTTTTGCATAATCGTAGGAATTCCCGTGCGCAGAATACAAATTTGCAAAAATTTTGTGAAATTCCCCTAACATAAAATAATTATGATGAATAATATGGCTTGCTTAAAGCAGAATTCCGCCAGTATTTCATTTGTTTACAATTGCCAACATGTGCTGTCACGCACAAAATGAGATCTTCTAAATCCTGTTTTCTTACTGGGTAAAAATTATCAAACTTTAAACCTCTATAACTTTTGAAAATATATTTCTGGAAAAAGTGAAATATCTCCTGAGATTCATCTTGGAAAACTACATTAATGTGCCAAATTTTAAAATTTTAAGTAAACTTTGAATTTTGGAAAATTAGCAGCCAAACTGAAAAGGTCCATGATACAAGTTTATTCATACAGTACGTTTAAGGGTTCCGTGAAGAAGAGTACCTTGATAAACCAGTCTGGCAGCTGCTGGAACTGGAGGTTTCTGATCGTGAATTAGTGAAGATTATAAGTGGTTTCGGATCACCAGTGTCCGGAAAATCGTTGTGCCTATATTTTCATCGATTATGAAATTTAAGAAAGTTCATGCATCAATTCGTGCGAGGTCACTGATCTCGACAGTGATTTTAAGCTCTACTTTGGTTAATATTCTTAAAAACATTATAAACTCACCAGGTGTCACAAAATTTACTGAATTAAGACATGTTTTATTGGCATGTGAACTAGACAATTCCCTTGTTATTGCACACACACACACACACACACACACACACGCACACAAACTGAGCCGTGCCTGTATCATTTAAAATTGCCTTTTCTGTAATTCGGCATTTTAAAAGAGGGCACTAGTAAACATTGTAGCTGATAGATAGATAGATAGATAGATAGATAGATAGACCGACGGACAGACAGACAGGTAGATAGATAGATAGATAGATAGATAGATAGATAGATAGATAGATAATCTCTTTAATTAGCATTGTGTAAAATACATATAACTTCAATGAAGTTAACTCAGATATAACATCGCCTTCGAACCAACAAACTAATATAAATATGAATAGTGATAGTGTATCTAATTAATTTAGTTAATTTACATGAATATATATTGAAGAAATATTTCTACTTTAAACATACATACACAGAGACATTCACGCATATATGCGTTTGTGTGTATGCATATATATATACATATATATATATATGCGTGTATGTGAGTGTGTTTGTATCTATGTGTATGCATTTATATGTGTGTATATGTATATGTATGTATATGTATAATACTAGCATGTACGCGAACACGCATATTCTCTCTCACACACACACACTGCGTTAATTGCGGCTTTTGCCACGTATAATAATAGACCTGTTGATCTATTTGTAAGCCTCACCCACCGCTTTCCATTCATTCCTGTACTTGTATATGTACACTCCTTACTATCTACTCGTCTTTTCATTCATCTCCATTCCCACCCTCCTCCTCTGCACTTATATACACAGCACACACACACACACACAGACGCACATACACACACACACACACACACACACACACACACATATATACATGTGCGCGTATA